>NC_064640.1:1061423216-1061545716 GCF_023864345.2 Schistocerca serialis cubense | reverse complement strand
CATGATGTAGAGAAAGTTTTTTACAATTGTGGTTCTTAGATGTTGTACACATTCCAATCCCCCACTACATGCACCAGACACTCATTTAAATCTGAAGTTTAGTGGTCACTGTGCATCCACAAAAAGCTGAACATCAGTTGTAAGTCAGCTGGAGTGAGATATGAGCTACCAGATCCATTTGAAGGACACAAACAGGCATTGGGTCTGCCTGGTGAATTGAGAAGATTAGCAAAGAAAAGTTATTTTTTGTCTCCAGACATTAATAGACAGGATGAGCCTATCTTCAGATAGTATCTGACTTGGTTATGGAGTTCTTATCTTTAATAAATTTGTTTGATGCGTAGTTCACTCCTCAATATTTTCCATATAAAATTATGTTCTTTCATGGGCCATTTGATTCTATTCTTGTGTATAGTATAAAATGTATTATGATATGGGGTTCTAGGAGATACAGGAAGTACACAGTACATAATAAAGCTGGGATTCCAGAGCTAGTTATGTAAAATTGGGAATGAAAATTTGGCAAATGAGATAAAGGTCTAATGTAAAGGCTTGGCAAATGTTTTGTCTGGAGTGTGGCACTATATAGGACAGAAACATGGACACTGTGATGAGAGAATGAAAAAACGTTAGAAGCATTTGAGATGCGGATGTGGATGAGAATGGAGAGAATAAGCTGGATGGAAAGAGTCAGTAATGAAGGAGTACTGGAAAGGGTTGGCGAGAGAACATGTCTGCTGAAGGTTTTAAGAGAAAGGAAATAGAACTGGTCGGGACATTCAATGAGAAGGGAGTGCTTGCTAATAGATGATTTGGACGGATTGGTGTTGTCATAACAGCCGTCTGTGTCATGTCTGCTGTGCAGTGAGCTACATTAATTGAAGTATTAACTGAATTTTTCTTACTTGTCACTTCTTCTGTGTGTTTTTGCTTTTACGAAGCTTTAAATGACGAGTGCTACTAATAGTGTCCCAACGATTTCGTGTTTGTTTTGAACACAGTCAGAGAGAGTCCCTTTAGTCAGCCACAGTGCCAGTAGTGCTAGTGTTTGTTTACAATACAGTCCAGAGACAGGTAGTGCTAGTTTCATTGTTTTCTACAAGAAGTGTATAGTAACAACAGTTTAGTCAAATATCAGCCACCTTTAGTGAATTAGCAGTCTAGTTAAAAGTTGATTAACTCTCAACAGTAAATTGATTTCTTATGATGGATAGGATGTGCGACTGCTGTGTACGGACGCAGGAGGAGCTGGCCACTGTTTGCAAACAGCTGAATGTGTTGATAGCAACGGTCAGCCATCTTCAGGCTGCTGCCTCGGAGTGTAGCAGCAGTGGGGAGTCTGGTGCATTGCATGGTACACCACAGGTGTTACATGCTTCACCCATTGTCACTGCTGTCAAGACATCTTCACAGGTACCGGGCACGGTTGGGCCATCCTCTCCCCAAGGGGAGAGGCAGGTTCAGCGGCGTTCATGGCGCACGAGGCAGAGGGTCAATGTGGAGGCTGGCCGTGTGGCATCACCCGCTCTGCCTGTGAGTGGACATGTGGCCGCTCCTTCAGCAAGGTCTGAGCAGGCACATGGGGGGAGGGGTTTATTAGTGATTGGGAGCTCCAACGTTAGGCAGGTGATGGAGCCCCTTAGGGAAATAGCGGAAAGGTCAGGGAAGAAGGCCAGTGTTCACTCTGTCTGCTTGCCGGGGGGGCCTCATCTGAGATGTGGAGGAGGCTCTGCTGGCGGTGATAGAGAGCAGTGGGTGCACCTGACTGCAAATTGTTGCTCATGTTGGCACCAATGACTCCTGCCGTCTGGGTGCAGAGATCATCCTCAGTTCATACAGGCAGTTGGCGGAGATCGTGAAGTTGGAAAGCCTCGCTCACGGGGTGGAATCTGAGCTAACTATTTGTAGTGTCGGTCCCAGAACTGATCGCTGTCCTCTGGTTTGGAGCTGAGTGCAAGGCTAAAACCAAAGATTCAGATGATTCTGCGGAGATCTGGGGTGCAAATTTCTTGACGTCCGATATCGGGTGGAGAATGGGTCAGGCATGCACTACACGCAGGAAGCGGCCACAAGGGTAGCGGACTACGGGTGGAGTGCACATGTGGGGTATTTAGGTTAGAGAATTCCTTCCCTAGGCCCGACAAGATGCCTCCTGACATGTGGCAACGTAGGAGTAGGCAAAATGCAACAGGGAATAACAATATTAATCTGCTAATAGTAAACTGCAGCAGTGTCTATAGAAGGGTCCCAGAACTGCTGTCATTAATAAACGGTCACAATGCCCACATAGTACTAGGGACAGAAAGTTGGCTGAAACCAGACGTAAACAGTAATGAAATTCTAAACTCAGATTGGACTGTATACCGCAGAGGCAGGCTAGACAGTGAAGGGGGAGGCATGATGAGAAGTCCAATAGTATCGAAGGAGATTGACGGAGTTCCGTAATGTGAAATAATTTGGGTGAAGGTCATGGATAAAGCAGGCTCAGACATGGTAATTGGATGTCTCTATAGGCCCCCTGGCTCAGGAGCTGTTGTGGCTGAGCACCTGAAGGACATGTTATAGTTTTGGGTGCAGATTTTAATTTACCAGATACAGACTGGGAGACTCGAATGTTCATAACGGATGGCAGGAACAAAGAATCCAGCGAAATTTTTTAAAGTGCTTTATCTGAAAACTACCTTGAGAAGTTAAACAGAGAACCAACTCATGTTGATAAAATATTAGACCTTCTGGTGACAAACAGACCCAAACTATTTGAAACAGTTAACACAGAACAGGGAATCGGCGATCATGAAGTGGTTACTACATCAATGATTTCAGCTGTAAATACAAATATTAAAAGATGTAGGAAGATTTTTCTGCTTAGCAAAAGTGACTAAAAGCAGATTTCAGAGTACTTGATGGCTCAACACAAAGTTTTGTCTCAAGTACACATAGTGTTGAGGATCCGTGGACAAAGTTCAAAACCATCGTACAATATGTGTTAGATGAGTATGTGACAAGCAAGATCGTAAGAGACAGAAAAGAGCCACCATGGTACAACAACCAAGTTAGAAAACTGCTGCGAAAGCAAAGGGAACTTCATAGCAAACATAAACATAGCCAAAGCCTTGCAGACAAACAAAAATTACACGAAGCCAAATGTAGTGTGAGGAGGGCTATGCGAGAGGCATTCAATGAATTCGAAAGTAAAGTTCTATGTACTGACTTGGCAGAAAATCCTAAGAAATGTTGGTTTTATGTCAAAGCGGTAGGTGGATCAAAACAGAATGTCCAGTTACTCTGTGACCAAAATGGTACTGAAACACAGGATGACAGACTAATTGCTGAAATACTAAATGCCTTTTTCCAAAGCTGTTTCACAGAGGAAGACTGCACTGTAGTTCCTTCTCTAGATTGCCACACAGACGACAAAATGGTAGGTATTGAAATAGACGACAGAGGAATAGAGAAACAATTAAAATCACTCAGAAGAGGAAAGGCCGCTGGACCTGATGGGATACCAGTTTCATTTTACACAGAGTATGCGAAGGAACTTGCCCCCCCTTCTTGCAGTGGTGTACAGTAGGTCTCTAGAAGAGCATAGAATTCCAAAGGATTGGATAAGGGCACAGGTCATCCACATTTTCAAGAAGGGACATCGAACAGATGTGCAGAACTATAGACCTATATCTCTAACATCTATCAGTTGTAGAATTTTGGAACACGTATTATGTTCGAGTATAATGACTTTTCTGGAGACTAGAAATCTACTCTGTAAGAATCAGCATGGGTTTCGAAAGAGACGATCGTGTGAAACCCGGCTCGCACTGTACGTCCATGAGACTCAGAGGGCCATACACATGGGTTTGCAGGTAGATGCAGTGTTTCTTGACTTCCGCAAGGCATTCGATACAGTTCCCCACTGTCGCTTAATGAACAAAGTAAGAGCATATGGACTATCAGACCAATTGTGTGATTGGATGGAAGAGTTCCTAGATAACAGAATGCAGCATGTCATTCTCAATGGAGAGAAGTCTTCCGAAGTAAGAGTGATTTCAGGTGTGCCACAGGGGAGTGTCGTATGACCGTTGCTATTCACAATATACATAAATGACCTTTTGGATGACATTGGAAGTTCACTGAGGCTTTTTCTGGATGATGCTGTGGTATATCGAAAGTTTGTAACAATGGAAAATTGTACTGAAATGCGGGAGGATCTGTGGCGAATGGACGCATGGTGCAGGGAATGGCAATTGAATCTCAATGTAGACAAGTGTAATGTGCTGTGAATACATAGAAAGAAAGATCCCTTATTATTTAGCTACAATATAGCAGGTCAGCAAATGGAAGTAGTTAATTCAATAAATTATCTGGGAATAGGCATAAGGAGTGATTTAAAATAGAATGATCATATAAAGATGATCGTCTGAAAAGCAGATGCCAGACTGAGATTCATTGGAAGAATCCTAAGTAAATGCAATCCAAAAACAAAGGAAGTAGTTACAGTACAATTGTTTGTCCACTGCTTTAATACTGCTCACCAGTGTGGGATCCATACCAGATAGGGTTGATAGAAGAGAGAGAAGATCCAACTGAGAGCAGCGCGCTTCATTACAGGATCATTTAGTAATCGTAAAAGCGTTATGGAGATGATAGATAAACTCCAGTGGAAGACTCTGTAGGAGAGACACTCAGTAGCTCGGTACGGGCTTTTGTTGAAGTTTCAAGAACATACATTCACGGAGGAGTCAAGGAATATATTTCTCCCTCCTACGTATATCTCACGAAGAGAGCATGAGGATAAAATCAGAGAGATTAGAGCCCACAGAGAGGCATACCGACAGTCCTTCTTTCCATGAACAATATGAGACTGGAATAGAAGGGAGAACTGATAGAGGTACTCAAGGTATCCTCCACCACACACTGTCAGGTGGCTTGCGGAGTATGGTTGTAGATGTAGATGTTGATGTTGATGTAGATGTAGATGGGTTTGTGGGAGAAGACTGAGAGGAAGAAGGAGATAGAAGATAATAGATGACAAATGACATAAAAGGAAGAGAAAATTATGCAGATCTGAAGAGATTGCAAAAGACTGGACAGCCTGGAGAACTACCATATGAAAACCTGGCTTTTGGCAGAACATTGATGATGATGATGATGATTATTTGCAAAGTGAAGGTAGGTAAAAGTAATGAGATACATTAACTACTTAGGAAACAATTATCAGTGTCATTCATGTAAATCTTCAGTTTTCTATGTGGGACTAGTTAGACACTAGGTTAATGACAGAAATGAGGAAAAGATGAGATGAATACTTTTAACACTCAGAAGCACATACTGTAAAATGTTGACCAGACTGAGAGCAGCTTTAGAATATGATAGAAGTACTGCATGAAGACTAAAGAAGTCAGTCTAGTTTAAGATATCCATCTCTCAGCCTTGACCACAATAATGGAGGCCTGCAGAATACTGAGCTATAGGTGATAGGGAAAGGTCCAATTTCAAATGGATATATTTACTGACAAAGAAACATGACTCACTACCCTGAGACTAGGACAAATGTTGAGTAGTGAAGAACAATGAGTAGGCCTTCAGTTCTAATGCACAAAAGCCAGACACATACAGAATGTCATACACACAACCCAAAAGATGGAGCATTTGAACTCTATAATAACACATGGAGAGGAAGACTACACATCCATCTTCTCACAGATGGTTGAGGGACCTTGTCTTCTCAGTACAGACTGTCTAAACTGTACAATTTAACAGTCAGCAGATGATGTTTGAAGTGATCATTGATCACAAATCTACAGATGCCAGTCATTGAATACAGGCCCCTATTCTGATCAGACCAGAGGTGGGAATGGTGCCTAAATATGTCATAATGTACCACCAAAACTGTTTTCTCAATAAAATAACAATCTGGAAATTTAGATGGATAAAAAGTATTTAGTTTGACATTCTTTACATGGAGAGAGACGTTATTTGGAATTTGTGCTGATGCCACACTGCAAACCAAGTGTTGAAAGGCTCATAATGGGAATAATGTTTTGGAAAGGAGTGAGATGGAGGACTGGAGCTTATCCACAATGTTATTCAGTCTGTACACTGAGCAAGCAGTTTAAAAAAGAAGTTGAACTCTTATCCTATCCCAACTACTTCACCTCACAGTGTAAAACACGCAATTATTTTCTGGACATATTCCAGTCTCTGCTTTGCCCTGAAGTTCTTACTTTTATAGCTCCCTCAAGTATGATGGAAGTTACTTGTTGCTCTGTCAGCACATAACCTATCATTTTGTCCCTTTTTGTCATTGTTTCTGTGGTGAAACTCTACATTTTTTTTTGTCATATAAATTCACTGAATTCACAACATTCCTATGTAGAACCACATCACAAACATTTTGATCCTCTCCTTTTCTTGTTTTCCACAATACTTAATTGACTTCTATACAGTTCTGCGCTCCTTCCAAATTTACAATCCTCCCTCCCTCCCACCTCCCAACCACCCTGACATCCCCCCTCCCCTTTCCTTTACGACTTACGGAAATGTTAACTGTGCCTCTAGTATTATTTGATTGCATGTCTCCCAATACTTGTTTAACTCTTAATCTTCATTGAATCAGCTATGTCTTCTAACCCTTCTTGTTTCATGCCTTCAGACAAATCCTACCCCACATAGGGGCTTTAATCTACTCTTTCCACCTATCATCTCACTCCTCTAAGTTGAACAGTGGAATTACTTTTGCACACTCTTTACTGTTTGCTCCTTTGGCTTCTATTTTCACCAAAGGTTGCATTGACTTTTATTTATGCTGAATAGTCCAACCCCATGACTATTTCATTTATGATTTCTTCAGACTTTTTTTGCAGTCATTTCACTTCAGCTTGACTGCTTTCCTGTTTATTTTACTTAGGTGACTTATATTGATTTATTCCTGTCTCTTACTGCACATTTTTGTAGTTACTTACTTTATGAATCAGTTCCAGTATAACTTCTGCAACACAATGTTTCTTTACAGTTATCTTGTGCATACTTAAGTTTGTCTAAATCCAAGTTCTGTGATTGTCCTTTTCGGATAATCCCTTTCTCTTCAACTGACCTGCCTATTGCAGTTTTCATTATCACACTATTTACTGCCTCTCAGAACTTCACATATGCATCATTACTTCCAATGAACCCCACTTCCTTCACCACTAATAGTTCTGGACAATTCTCTGAAACTTCAGTCTATCATTACTAAATTGTGAAAAGACTGTATCTGCACCTGAGTACACCTTGCAATCCAATATCTGATTTTGCAAAATGTCTCAAAATGATATAATCCAGCTAGAATATTCTCAGGCCTCTAGGGCTTTCCCAATATACCTCCTTCGCCAGTAATTTTCAAATAGCATAGTAATAATTAATAAGTAAAACTTACAGAACAATTGAATTTGTGTTTTTTACTTCATCACTCCTATTGTCAAGCTCACACTCTTCAACTCTGCCTTCTATTACATTGCCTTAATACAGCATTCCACTCACTCACTCACTCATTAGATTTCCATGCTCCTTGCATGCACATTTTGTCATATACATTCACTCTCTTCATCGTCAGATTGTAACATTGGCACATATACCTGAACCATTACCTTTTTTTTTTCTTTTCTTTTTCTCTTCTTTTCTTCTTCTTGGCTATGCAGATGATTGGTCAACATCTATGCAACACAGAAATTGGCAACAGCTTCTGATTTAGACATCTTCAGCCAATGCTTCCATAAAGGGAGGTTACAAGCTACTACAAGAACAACTGAAGTTGCATGTTTTGACATCTCTGATTGGCACACAGAGCCCTTGATGTCCATTTTGAGGGAGACAGACTATCATAACATGCATCCAAAATTCCTTGGGGCCTGACACTACCTTTTAAGCAGCAGTTAACACCAACACCTGGAAAGCTCAAAAGCACCAACAATATTCTGCCAAAGCTCTGTGGTCTAGTTGGGCAGCATCAGTCTCTTCACTCAACAGCAGAGTACGTCTACAGTGTGTCCATCTAGCACAATAGTTCATATGCGAAAAAGATATATGTACAACTTAACCAATCCATGCCCATTGTCAGTAGGTGTGTACAGTCTATTTTCACACATTAGTTACCTATTATTGTGTCACATTCCACCTCCATAGGTAAGATGTAAAAGGACACTGCTACACATAGACCAGAATTCTTATGACCAGGTTTCTTCCTGAAGATGTATTCAATGCCACTGATAAATTGGAATGCTACTGGCAACAAAGGTCTTCTCTGCCATGCCTGAAAGTGTCCTGCACCCAGGGGGAAACCAATGGGCTTATAAGCCTTGGACAATTTGTCGATTTCAATAGTGCATGGAAGATGTGTACACACATTCTACAAATGAAGCAAATCTTCATTACCATCTTGGGTGTGTAATGGCAGATAGTTCTTCATGTGTTATCAAAATGTCCCACAAGGGCCAACATGGATCATATTGAATAATTCCTGACACTGATGATTAGTGTGATGAACTGTATAATAGAGGTCAATATTCCATTACAACTATTGCCATTTGTTTTATATACACTTGAAAGGTGTGTTCAAATGTCAATATGCAGTAGTTTAGTAATCTTTGTATAGGTATCATTTGATCAAAAAGCCCTTCCCATTGGCAGGTTGAAATGAGAGACTAATCCAAAATGTTTTGCCAATTGTGAGTTCATTGTGAACTGTAAATAATTAAGCTTCGGCAAAAAAAAGAAAAAAAAAAAAAAATTAAGAACCTTCATTCTTTCTCCACTCTGAACAGTAGTGTCTCCAACATCGAGGTACACCCTTCAAAAACCTCCTCTTTATCTCATCGGGCACTCCTGAAAATATAAATAAAGACATATTAATAATTATCATCAACACTCAAATCTTATCTAGACTGTAAAAAGAAGTTCTGCATTACAGCAAACAGAGACAAATAAGGAACAAAAGGTGACAAATGCTTAAGGTACAGAGTTCCCTTCATTTAGAAAAACAAAGATACGAGTTGCAGAGAAGATTACACATCAATTAAGTCTACGAGAAATTCATGCAAAGAAAGCAGAGAAGGACTTTCTAGTCAGCTCATCCACCAGTTATGCATCTTTTGTTAATAGCAATACAAGTGTGAGTAACCTGTAAAGAATAAATAAAAAGTAATAACTCATCTCGTGTCAAATCACTTAATTTACAAAGTTACTCTCTGAAATTACTCGTCACCTGAAACAACAAAACTATAGTCTCAGATGCCTCATGGGGAATGTAGATCAATCCTTTAACACCATTGACACTAGAAGGGCAGCAATGAACCCATTTTTTATATTACAACCCTCTTCACCATCACCATACAATCACCACTATCCACTTTATAACAATGAAATTTTTGAAGATTTACTTTTTGCTCTTTTGTCCATATTTTGTTTTCTATTTGGTTTGAACAAAGATTCCTGTTTTGTTACGCTTGCTATTTTGACCGGTGGAAGACATCATCATCAGTGGATGTTTGAGAACAAGAATTTGGACTATTTTAAACATCCCACAAAAAGCTATGAAATTGTATAGTCCAATTAAACTGATGATTACTATGTGCCAAGTAAGCTTAAAGCAACATGGCTTAGTTGTGGTTGGCTCTCCAGAGAGAGCGAGAGAGAGAGAGAGAGAGAGAGAGATAGCGAGAGAGAGAGAGAGAGAGAGAGAGAGAGAGAGTGTGTGTGTGTGTGTGTGTGTGTGTGTGTGTGTGTGTGTGTGTGTGTGTGTGTGTGTGTGTGATTTGATAATGAGGAGAGATCAAAAAGGGGGTGAAACATGATAATGATTCATAGCCTACTCTTCTCAATTAGCACCGACAGGGCCACCAAGCTTCGAGTCCCCATCTGATAGACAGATCACTATCAACAATGTAGACAGTCACCACATTGTAACACACCGAAAAAATGTTTGGAATTTAATCTGGGACAGTGATTGAAAAGCTGATGATCAGGATATTTATGCTACCATTTCTACTCTCCATGATGGTCAAATAATGGCATTGAAAATTTCATACACCACCAGGTTTCAAGCAGGCATACCTCTGAACTGAGCAGCACCACACAGCACAATAGTAGTCAATGATGAAGGGAGGTTTGACTAGCTGTCAGGTTACACAAAACATTCCCACCTCTGAAGAGAACCTAATGAATACTGCCCCTCTATAATAGTTGCTTCTGACATTTACAACCCGAGGCAAATAAAATGAAGCACTACAAAGTAATTATCTAAATGGGACAGAAATTCATGGATCTGATGTAAATATACAGATAAACAACAATTTTAGAAAAAATTGGATGATTTTTCCCAGAAAAAGAGCTTTACAAATTCATCAAGTCCGTAATGATTTGGTCCAACTCTGGCCCTTATGCAAGCAATTTTCAGCCTGTTTTTGGCTGTTGTTGTTGTTGTGGTCTTCAGTCCTGAGACTGGTTTGATGCAGCTCTCCATGCTACTCTATCCTGTGCAAGCTTCTTCATCTCCCAGTATCTACTGCAACCTACATCCTTCTGAATCTGCTTAGTGTATTCATCTCTTGGTCTCCCTCTACAATTTTTACCCTCCACACTGCCCTCCAATGCTAAATTTGTGATCCCTTGATGCCTCAAAACATGTCCTACCAACCGATCCCTTCTTCTAGTCAAGTTCTGCCTCAAACGTCTCTTCTCCCCAATCCTATTCAATACCTCCTCATTAGTTACGTGATCTACCCACCTAATCTTCAGCATTCTTCTGTAGCACCACATTTCGAAAGCTTCTATTCTCTTCTTGTCCAAACTAGTTATCGTCCATGTTTCACTTCCATACATGGCTACACTCCATACAAATACTTTCAGAAACGACTTCCTGACACTTAAATCTATACTCGATGTTAACAAATTCCTCTTCTTGAGAAACGCTTTCCTTGTCATTGCCAGTCTACATTTTATATCCTCTCTACTTCGACCATCATCGGTTATTTTACTCCCTAAATAGCAAAACTCCTTTACTACTTTAAGTGTCTCATTTCCTAATCTAATTCCCTCAGCATCACCCGATTTAATTCGACTACATTCCATTATCCTCGTTTTGCTTTTGTTGATGTTCATCTTATATCCTCCTTTCAAGACACTGTCCATTCCGTTCAACTGCTCTTCCAAGTCCTTTGCTGTCTCTGACAGAATTACAATGTCATCGGTGAACCTCAAAGTTTTTACTACTTCTCCATGAATTTTAATACCTACTCCGAATTTTTCTTTTGTTTCCTTTACTGCTTGCTCAATATACAGATTGAATAACATCGGGGAGAGGCTACAACGTAGGTTTGCCTTTTCTTAATCTTTCTTCTAAGATAAGTCGTAAGGTCAGTATTGCCTCACGTGTTCCAACATTTCTACGGAATCCAAACTGATCTTCCCCGAGGTCGGCTTCTAACAGTTTTTCCATTCGTCTGTAAAGAATTCGCGTTAGTATTTTGCAGCTGTGACTTATTAAACTGATAGTTCGGTAATTTTCACATCTGTCAACACCTGCTTTCTTTGGGATTGGAATTATTATATTCTTCTTGAAGTCAGAGGGTATTTCCCCTGTCTCGTACATCGTGCTCACCAGATGGTAGAGTTTTGTCATGACTGGCTCTCCTGAGGCCATCAGTAGTTCAAATGGAATGTTGTCTACTCCCGGGGCCTTGTTTTGACTCAGGTCTTTCAGTGCTCTGTCAAACTCTTCACGCAGTATCTTACCTCCCATTTCGTCTTCATCTACATCCTCTTCCATTTCCATAATATTGTCCTCAAGTACATCGCCCTTGTATAAACCCTCTATATACTCCTTCCACCTTTCTGCCTTCCCTTCTTTGCTTAGAACTGGGTTTCCATCTGAGGTCTTGATATTCATACAAGTGGTTCTCTTCTCTCCAAAGGTCTCTCTAATTTTCCTGTAGGCAGTATCTATCTTACCCCTAGTGAGACAAGCCTCTACGTCCTTACATTTGTCCTCTAGCCATCCCTGCTTAGCCATTTTGCACTTCCTGTCGATCTCGTTTTTGAGACGTTTGTATTCCATTTTGCCTGCTTCATTTACTGCATTTTTATATTTTCTCCTTTCATCAATTAAATTCAATATTTCTTCTGTTACCCAAGGATTTCTATTAGCCCTCGTCTTTTTACCTACTTGATCCTCTGCTGCCTTCACTACTTCATCCCTCAGAGCTACCCATTATTCTTCTACTGTATTTCTTTCCCCCATTCCTGTCAATTGTTCCCTTATGCTCTCCCTGAAACTCTGTACAACCTCTGGTTCTTCCAGTTTATCCAGGTCCCATCTCCTTAAATTCCTGCCTTTTTGCAGTTTCTTCGGTTTCAATCTGCAGTTCATAACCAATAGATTGTGGTCAGAATCCACATCTGCCCCAGGAAATGTCTTAATTTAAAACCTGGTTCCTAAATCTCTGTCTTACCATTATATAATCTATCTGATACCTTTTAGTATCTCCAGGATTCTTCCAGGTATACAACCTTCTTTTATGATTCTTGAACCAAGTGTTGGCTATGATTAAGTTATGCTCTGTGCAAAATTTTACAAGGCGGCTTCCTCTTTCATTCCTTCCCCCCAATCCATATTCACCTACTATGTTTCCTTCTCTCCCTTTTCCTACTGACGAATTCCAGTCACCCATGACTATTAAATTTTCGTCTCCTTTCACTACCTGAATAATTTCTTTTATCTCGTCATACATTTCATCTAATTCTTCATCATCTGCAGAGGTAGTTGGCATATAAACTTGTACTACTGTAGTAGGCATGGGCTTTGTGTCTATCTTGGCCACAATATTGCATTCACTATGCTGTTTGTAGTAGCTAACCCGCACTCCTATTTTTTTTATTCATTATTAAACCCACTCCTGCATTACCCCTATTTGATTTTGTATTTATAACCCTGTAATCACCTGACCAAAAGTCTTGTTCCTCCTGCCACCGAACTTCACTAATTCCCACTATATCTAACTTTAACCTATCCATTTCCCTTTTTAAATTTTCTAACCTACCTGCCCGATTAAGGGATCTGACATTCCACGCTCCGACCCGTAGAACGCCAGTTTTCTTTCTCCTGATAATGACGTCCTCCTGAGTAGGCCCCGCCCGGAGATCCAAATGGGGGACTATTTTACCTCCGGAATATTTTACCCAAGAGGACGCCATCATCATTTAATCATACAGTAGAGCTGCATGTCCTCGGGAAAAATTACGGCTGTAGTTTCCCCTTGCTTTCAGCCGTTCGCAGTACCAGCACAGCAAGGCCGTTTTGGTTAATGTTACAAGGCCAGATCAGTCAATCATCCAGACTGTTGCCCCTGCAACTACTGAAATGGCTGCTGCCCCTCTTCAGGAACCACATGTTTGTCTGGCCTCTCAACAGATACCCCTCCGTTGTGGTTGCACCTATGATACAGCCATCTGTATCGCTGAGGCATGCAAGCCTCCCCACCAACGGCAAGGTTCATGGTTCATGGGGGGGGGTTTTTGGCTGACAGATTCAAATGGGTCAAATGGCTCTGAGCACTATGGGACTTAACATTGGAGGTCATCAGTCCGCTAGAACTAAGAACTACTTAAACCTAACTAATCTAAGGACATCACACACATCCATGCCACAGGCAGGATTTGAACCTGTGACCATACCGGTCGCTCGGTTCCAGACTGAAGTGCCTAGAACCATTCGGCCACCATATCCGGCTTGGCTGACAGAGATGTTTAATATCCTCCTGAGGGATACCATGCCAAATTATGGCCAAATGGTGTGCTTTCTCATCAAAATCCCAAGACAGTTCAAGTGCTGTGTCCATAATGCTCCAAACATTCTTCGTCAGAAGAGATCCACTGATATTGCTGGCCAAGGTAACATTTGCCAAGCATGAGGACAAGCAGTAGAATGCCTTGCCATGTAAGAGTGGATATTATTTTGATTCAATGTAAGCCCAGAATGCAATGAATGGCAACAAAATGGGGCATAGAATATAGTTGTCTACCACTGTGCTGAGAGGATGCCATGGATGATAACCAAAGTGGTCCTGCTATGAATATAAATAGCACATCAGACCACTACTGGTTGTTGGGCTGTATGGCTAGTGAAAGTCAGGTTGGTATCTCATTGCTGCCTGCACTGTCTCCTGACATGTCTTCAACCTAGAATCTCATTGACTGGAGAAGAATTTTCTTCAGTGATGAGTACTGCTTTGAAGTGAGCCCCTATGACCAGAGTGTATTATGATACACATGATCTGCAAACACACTGAGTTTGGTTTATATTTCAACACAGACTGCTTCCATTATTTTGAGAAGACTTCCACCAAACAGGCCAAGAATGAATGCCATTCTCTGAGCTTCAACTGTCACCATTAAGCTCTTATAATGGACAGTATCTTCAGGTACATGAATCACACCAAATCATATAAAAAGAAGAAGAAGAAGAAGAAGTAGAAGAAGAAGTAGTAGAAGAAGAAGAAGAACAAGAAGAAGAACAAGAAGAAGAAAAACAGCTGCAGTCTCAGTGGGTCCATGGTTAATAATATCAAAAGTGAAACATTGAGGACCTGTCCATCCCACATGGCATACTAAGGGGGAACCTACTGCACAGTCTTCACTTGAAGCCATGCTTGTTTCTGGCTAAACTTAAAGTATCATTTAGAGCTGTGACATGTGTTGCCTTTAATTTCAAGGATTTGGAAACCAATGCTTGTGCACATTCCTCAGATCCCATAACATACAACTGCAAGTGACATTCTGTAGATACCAGTTTGGAGGACATGCCAAAAACTGAGAAGTTACCAACAAATTCCAAGCAATAGTTTGGACACCTTTATGTGCATGAATCCTGTTTACTACAAAAGCAATTGGTGCCACACTAGATCCACTACCCATGTGGGCACAATTTTTCTGGACAAAATTGTCTGAAAAGTATTTTATGAAAAGATATTGACAGCCAAAAGATTCTGTATAATACTCATAACTGCTCATAAAAACCTATTTGTGCTATTAGCTTCAAATATCTCTCTCTGAGTAACACTGCAAGTTATCTGAATGTCTAAAAAGACTTGTCAGAACTTGTGCGAGTAGGCACAATACATTTAGACAATTTTTGTTTTGCCAGAAGAAGATACTCTTTGTATGTCAATAGTCACCACTAGTTCATGCTGTGCACTAAGAGGGGTTTTATCTCCTTTTCTTTTTGCGGTTTCAGCTTTTTTAATGATAAAATAAAGAAAGATCTCCTATCTACTTACAGAATGGCAAACATTAAAACAATCAAAAGGGGCCTCAAATACCTGAGCAAGACTAATACAACATGTGTACTGCAGATTAAGATAGCTCACAATCAACTGCTTTAACTCTGAAGTTCACCTCATCAACACACATAAGGTTGACAAGTCTTTTAAACAGGTTTCAGATGTAGTACTGCTGGTTAAGCTATCATTCTCTGTCACTGTTCTACAAAACTTGACTACTAATTAGTACAAAGAGAGCACATTAGGGTCAGCACCAACATCCTATTGTTGCTACTGAAGCGTCACTTTAGAATATATTATTCTGTGTGTTGTATTTGAAATTATGATTGGCAGTGATTCATCTGTGTTGTCAGAGGAGCTATACTGGATACATAATTGATAAAATGTGAATGGTTTCAGTACCATGGAGCTGACCATAGAATAACTGTCTCTGGGGCTCTAAGGGAACTTCATGGGAAACAATTAAGATCGACTGCTTGACAACCTGCACTACTGAAGCAAAGTGAGGAACCCTCATCTGTATGAGGAGCCATTGTCTGTATACCTCTGCACTTAAATGTGGTACAGCCAACACAAAGACAAGCAGGCTGGCAGGCAGGCCTTCACATGACAACACTGACTTGAAAGTTTTGCCAGCTCTTGATCAGCATGTTGACTGGTCATGTTGACCTTTGGGGCTGAGATTTAGAAGCACTGCTATCTGGACTGAGAGTCCTTCTAAGAAGACTCAATTGACGCTCAGCACTGCTCACATACTCGCTAAATATCGTATGTCACTGCGGACTAGTGTATTACACACAGAGTTACCAGTGTCCCTACTGTCCTGCGACAACTCCTCTGGTGTAAGTCTTTCACCCATGGGAAAGAACAGAGTGAGGCAACTCAGGTAACAGCTATAAATCTCCAAACATATCCGGCTCCTGCCCTACCTAAACTTAACTACACTATGTTCAGTTAGATAGTGATAAGCTGGACCTTAAACCCAACAGCTTCTACTACTTCTCATCTGGTGGCAATAAATTCCTGAATTTAAGTATCTGAAGGTACATCAGTGGGAGAGGGAGATGAGCTACACAACATCAAACAGGACAGTGTTTAATAACTGAGATGCTCCCAACAATGCTCCTTTATACAGAGTGGAGAAAAATTGTGTTGCCAAATTTTATCCCAGGATAGCTGATGCCAGAAGGAACCAAAATTACTGATGTCACACAGGTCAAAAAAATACCATTTTAAAACTATGGAAACTTGGTGCCACTTGTTCCATTTGGCAATGAGATTGCCATGTTGCCATTTGTTATTTGTCTGGCAATGCTATGACAGTCGGTTCACACACACAAATGTCCCTCGCCCATCACTGCTCGAATGCGATATGCATACGTGTCGAATAGGTCTTGCTGTTTGTCTCTACCTCATGTAAGAGGCATTCACATGTAAGCTTCACTTCAGAGCACACACACGTCACCTAGGATTTAGTCATACAGTAAGTATGGTGGCACAGTATTTGTTTGAAGAACGGCAAGATATGGTTTTTGTTTATGAACTAGCTGACGATAATGCACATGAAGCTCAATGGTTGTATGATGAACAGTACCCAGCAAGACATCAGCCACACCTGCAAACATTTACAGCAATTCACCCATGACTTGGTGAAACAGGTTTGTTAGCAGGATATCATGGTGATGCTGGAAGACCTCGAACATTAGGGGATGCAGCATTTGAAGAGACTATTCTCAAGTGCATTGAGGAAACACCTATGACCTGTACTCGAGCAACCGGACATAACATTGTGGTCACTCATCAGTTAGTCTGGGAGGTTTTGAGGAATGATGGCCAGCATCTATTTACTTTACACCTTGCTGAAGACCTAAATCCTGTCACAGACTATGAGCACAGGCTAGGGTTTCGCTGGTGTTTTCTGCGATGTGTTGCAAGAGATCCTGACTTCCCTGTCCTTGTGTTGTTTACTGTATGAATGCACCTTCCATTGGGATGGCCTTTGCAACACTCAAAACGTTCATTACTGGGCAAGGGGAAATCCTCACGACATGTACGTCCACACACACCAGGAACAATTTTTACTCAACATTTGGGCAGGCATTGTGGTTGACCATCTTATTGGGCCGGTCCACCAACATCCTCAACTTGCCATGGCAAATTACCTTCACTTTTTGCACAAAACGCTACCCGGCCTGCTGGAAGGTGTTCCCCTGGAAATTCGGCTATGCATGTGGTTGCAGCATGAGTCGCCTGCACCTAACAGTCATGCTGTGTGTGGATATTTAGATGAACTCTTCAATGACCAGGTAACTGGCAGACATGCTCATAGGACATGGTCCCCGTAGTCCCAGACCTCACACCACCGGTAGTTTCCTGTGGGAATTCTTCAAGGTTGCAGTTCACCCACCCAGGTGCAAATCACCTAGAGACAAAGATGAATTAATGCATGTCATTCAACATTAAGGCAATGCCAGTAAACTTTGAAAGAGTTCAGCAAAACACCTTTCGACACTACCAACCTTGTGTTGCATGCAGGGTCACCAGGTCCAGCACCTGCTTTAAGTAAACAATGTCCTAGTCACAAAAAAGGCCCTTTTCAGGGCTGTCACAATTTGTAAAAGACTTTCTGTATGCTAACTAACAGCTGTTGAAGGGTTTGTTTCCAGTACGTCTTATCATGAAACAACAATGGATGTGTTGGGTTGGTTGGTTCACCTCCAGCCCCCAGAGTGGAAGGCTGGCGCTACCACTGAGTGTGTAGGCTGCCCTGGATACATCACAAATTCTGGCAGGCAAAGCATGCAAGGTCATGCATTGTCCAGAGTATCTGGCAACAGGGCAATCCGGCAGTCAATTGGAGCACATGACGCCAAGTTTTCATAGTTTTTAAAGTTGTGTTTTGTTGCCCTACACAGCATTAGTAATTTTCATTCCTACTGGCATCAGCTATCCAGGGTTAAAATTCGTGATACAATTTTTCTGCACCCTGTACGTGGATGAGAACCATCACATAGGCCAAATTCAGAAACTGACCCCAAGAACTACCCACATCAGGGACACCTGGCATGCAGTTGCTGGAGGAGTTTAGTGGCACCTATGGGTCATCTGGATGCCTCAGACCAAGCCCTTTTTAGATAACCTGCTCTTCAGCACGTAGTCTCATCCCACTACCATTCTAAATTTAGCCATCCATCAGCATGACCTCCCTTTTCCTACGTAATACATTTCACTGAAAGTACAGTGCACACGACTATTACAAAAATATGAGAAAATAGCTGACTAGTTCTTAAATTAAGGAGTGGAATTATTACTACTGGAAATAGACACATTACTATCGTAGCTTTCAGAACTGTTACACCTTTCCTCAAGTATGGGACTTGCGCAGGTTGGGAAACTTGGAAATGTGGGTTAATCAAATGGGGATAATCTTTTGTGAGAATGAGGAAACAAAAAGAGGGTAAGAAAAGTAAGGGGGACATTGCCAGGGAAAGTGCATCATAGGTAGTACATTAGTAGCCAATATGCCTGGTTCACTACAGAGATGATGACAGAGTAAGAAGTAGTAATGGATATGGAGAGACAGAGTAGTGCTTACACAAATGAGGAGAGAAAGAGATACAGAGAGTGGGGAGGGAGAAGAACAATACAGAATATAATGAGCAATAATAAATTTTAAAAATGTGTCAAATATAATTAAAAGATGATAATGCAAATGATGGCTCAATTATGTTAACAGACGTTAAGCTTTTTAAGATATTGGTATGTGGACATGTGTTGGAGGATAAGTTCCCACCTCCAGCAACCAGGGAAACTTATCAGGTAGGATGATCTCTGTACTCAAAAGACCTCAGTGCCAGTGACTACACATTAGATTTTTTGTTTTTTTTTGTTTTGGTTTTAGGGCGCAAAACTGCTATGGTCATTAGCGCCCGGTCTGTGACGTAGGAAACAGTAAATACCGAAAATCGAAACCAGCAGCAATGGGAACGAACCCAAAACATTGGAGAAACTAAAAGCAGAAGGAAGGCTTAAAAATCCACTACACAAAGGGCTTGGGTGTCCCCAAAAAAAGATTCAAATGACTGACGTCATTTCACTGGCACTAATAAACTCGAGAACGTGATCGGCCAAGCACGTGTCATCTGCTAAAATTGACGATGTATCAGGCGACAGCTGTAGACGAGCACATAACAGAGTAAAATAGGGGCACTCAATTAAAAGGTGTCTTACCGTCCACAGCTGAGAGCAGTGGGGACAGAGTGGGGGAGGATTGCCGCTTAAAAGATGTCGATGGCTAAGAAGACAGTGCCCTATCCGGAGTCTAGTTACAATTACCTCCACCCAACGACGCGTTCGGGAGGAAGAGGTCCAAGCACAGGGAAGAGCTTTCACCTTCTGCAATTTATTAGGGAGAAGTGTCGACCAATGTGCATGCCATAAAAGAACAACACGACGACATAAATCACTCCGTAGATCGGCGAAGGGAATCGATTGAATAGCTGGCCGAAGAAGAAAGACTGCAGCCTTGGCTGCTATATTGGCCGCCTCATTTCCACAGATACCAAGATGTCCCGGGAGCCAGAGGAACGCCACCGAGACGCCCTCCAGGTGGAGCAAACGCAGACAGTCCTGAATCCAGTGGACCAGAGAGTCGACAGGTTAGAGAGCTTGGAGACTGAGGAGAGAGCTGAGTGAATCTGAACAGATAACATACTGTATCCGCTGATGGTGGCAGATATAGTGGACAGCCTGGAGAACAGCGTAGAGCTCCGCAGTATAAACCGAACACTGGTCGGGAAGGCGAAATTGATTTGGGGTGTCGCCAACAACATAGGCACTCCCTACACCTAACGATGTTTTCGAGCCATCAGTGTAAATGAATGTGGCTGGCTTCATTTGTGCACATAGAGCAGCAAATGCCCAATGATAAACAAGTGAAGGGGTAGCATCCTTGGTATATTGACAAAGGTCACGGAGCAGGTAAATCCGGGGACAGAGTCAAGGCGGTGCTGTACCCCAACTTGTCAAGAAGGTTTTAGGAAAGCGGAAGGAAAGAGAATGGAGCAGTTGATGGAAGCGGACTCCTGGTGGTAGTAGGGAGGAGGGGCGGTCTGCATACCCTACATCAAAGGAGGCGTCGAAAAAAAATGTCATGGGCTGGATTAGCAGGCATGGAAGACAGATGGCTAGCATAAAGACTCAGAAGGACTGCTCACCGATTGGACAGCGGAGGTTCAGCAGTCTCAGCGTAAAGGCTTTCCACAGGGCTGGTGTAAAAAGCTCCAGACACTAAACGTAATCCACGGTGCTGGATAGAGTCGAGACGACGAAGAATAGATGGCCGTGCAGAGGAGTAAACTATGCTTCCATAGTCCAATTTCAAGCCCACTAAGGCGCGATACAGGCAGAGAAAGACCACTCGGTCCGCTCCCCAGGAGGTACCATTCAGGACACGGAGGGTGTTGAGGTATCGCCAACAGGGAGCCGAAAGATAGAAAACGTGGGAGGACCAGCACAGTTTTCTGTCAAACATAAGACCCAAGAATTTAGCGACGTCCGAAAACGGAAGGTTGACAGGTCCTAGATTTAAGGAGGGTAGAAGAAACTCCATACGACGCCAAAAATTAACACAAACGGTCTTACTGGGAGAAAAGCGAAAGCCTGTTTAGATGCTCCAAGAGTGCAGGCGTTCGAGACATCCTTCAAAATGTCGTTCAAGAAGGCTTGTCTGTTGAGAGCTGTAGTAGATCGCAAAATCGCCCACAAAGCGGGTACCCGAGACATCAGGAAGGAGACATTCCATAATACGATTTATGGCAATGGCAAACAGTACAACCATCAGCACGGAGCCCTGGGGTACCCCGTTTTCTTGGGAGAAAATACGGGAGAGAGTAGTGTTCACCCGCACTCTAAATACGCGCTCTGACATAAATTCGCGAAGAAAAAGGGGCAGACGGCTTCGAAAGCCCCAAGAGAACAGTGTGCGGAGAATGCCTGTCTTCCAACAGGTATCGTATGCTCTCTCCAGATCAAAAAATATTGCTACTGTTTCGCGTTTCTGGAGAAAATTGTTCTTGATATAAGTGGAGAGAGCAACAAGATGGTCAACTGCAGAAAAATGCTTTCAGAAACCGCATTTGGGCAGGTGTTTAAAGGCTGCGGGCCTTCAGCCACCAAGCTAAACGGCAATTTACCATACGCTCCAAAACCTTACATACACTACTCTTGAGAGAAATGGGGCGATAGCTAGAGGGGAGATGTTAGTCCTTTTCAGGTTTCAGAACAGGAACGACGATAGCTCCCCGCCATCGTCTGGGAAAAGTTCGGTTGGTCCAAATTCGATTACAAAGGTGAAGGAGGTAACGCAGACTATGCAGCAACATTTGGACGTGGATACCATCTGGTCCTGGAGCGAGAGGAAGGGAGTGCATGTTGCAGTTCCCACATGGAGAAAACAGTATTATAGCTTTCGCAATTTTGAGAGGAGAAAACAAGAGGTTGCACTTCCGCTGCACATTTCTTTGGGAGAAATGCTGGCGGGTAATTTGAAGAGCTCGAAATCCCAGCATAGTGTTGACCCAATGACTTAGAAATTGCGACGGGATCCACTAATGTATCATGCGCGACTGTGAGCCCAGAGACCGGTGAGAAAATGGGCGCGCCTGATAACCACCGAATCCGACTCCAAACTTCCGAGGAGGGAGTGAAGGTGTTAAATGAGCTAATAAAGAATTTCCAGCTTGCCTTCTTGCTATCGTGAATGACGCGACAGAATCGCGAACGGAACTGCTTATAGCGGACACAGTTGGCCAAAGTAGGATGGTGGCGGAAAACACGAAGAGCACGTCGCCGCTCATGTATTGTGTCGTTGCATTCCTCGTTCCACCAAGGAACTGGAGGGCGCTGGTGCAATTCTGAGGTGCGTGGTATTGAACGTTACACAGCTTTAAGAATAACATCTGTAATGTGTGAGACCTCATCATCGACGCTAGGAAAGTGACGGTCATCGAATGTCGCTAGAGACGAAAAAAGTGTCCAATCGGCTTCGCCAAACTTCCAGCGCCGTGGGCGCATATATGGCAGTTGAGGCTGCAGTCTAAGCACACATGGAAAGTGGTCACTCTAGTCCATATCATCAAGGGCGAACCATTCGAAGCGTTGAGCTAGTGGAACAGTACCGACCGAAAGGTCCAAATCAGAGAAATTTGTCATGGAGGCAGTAAAAAATGTAGGGTCCCCAGTGTTGAGGCAAACTAGATCCGCTTGGAGGAAGACGTCTAGCAATAGTGAGCCACGCGGACAAGGATGTGGAGATCCCCAAAGCGGGTGGTGGGCATTGAAGTCCCCAATCAGCGAATAGGGTGGTGAAAGCTGACCAAGAAGATGAAGAAGATCAGATCGTGCCATTGGTGTGGACGATGGAATGTATACAGTACAAAGAGAGAACGTGTATCCAGAAAGGTAAAGACGGACAGCGACAGCTTGGAAGGAAGTGTTTAAGGGGATTGACTGATAATGGAATCATGGAGAAGAATCACGAGTCCTCCATGGGCTGGAGTGCCTTCAACAGAGGGGAGATCAATTTGGATGGAATGAAAAAGGGGGAGAACAAAGCGGTCATGAGGACATAGCTTTGTTTCCTGAAGACAGAAGATGACCGGCGAGTCGGATCGTAAGAGAATCGACAATTCGTCCTGATTGGCTCGAATGCTGCGGATATTCCAGTGGATAATGCACATAGGGTGAACAGAAAATGGAGGAATGTGACCAAGGTTGCCATCAACTCAGCGACTGCTCAGAGCTTGCGACCAGCAACATGGAATGGCATTCACCCGAAGGCAGAAGATCCTGATCCATAGGTTGTTCAGGAGCAGCTCCTGCCTCCAGCAATCGGCCGGTTGATCAGCCGCCAGTAGTGCGCCTCGGCGACACAGAAGACGGCCGAGGGCGATTACCGCCAGGTGGCGCAGTAGATGAAACATGCCTTGGCAGAGAAGGAGATGAACTGGGTTTCTTTGTTGCCTTCTTGGAATTATGATGTTTAGAAGAAGGAGGAACTGATGATTGTGAAGTTGGGGTACGTAAAAAATCTTCACGAGTATGCTCTTTTTTTGAAGTCTTGGTGTCTGACTTTTGGGCTCGTGATTTGGCAGAACCCGATGAAGGGTGAGCCATAGAGTGAGCAGGCGAAAGTGGGGAGGTTGAACGGGCGATCCCTGCACTGGCCGATCTGACAACTGTGGAACTAAAGGTGAGATCGCAAGTCTGCGTGGCTGCCTCCTTTGTTGGCTGAGGAGAGGGTAGGACAGTACTGTATTTTCCTGTCTGAGGCACGGTGGGCAGTCGACTGGCGAATAATTTTCGAGCAGCAAAGGTTGACGCCTTTTCCTTCACCCTGATTTCCTGAATGAGCTTTTCATCTTTAAAAATGGGGCAATCTCGAGAGGAAGCAGCGTGGTCACCCATACAGTTGATGCAACGAGGGGATGGAGGTGGACAAGCACCCTCGTGGGCATCCTTGCCACACGTTACACATTTGGCCAGATTGGAACAGTACTGGCTGGTATGACTGAACCGCTGACATCGATAGCAACGCTTAGGGTTTGGGATGTAAGGGCGAACGGAAATTATCTCATAGCCTGCTTTGATTTTCGATGGGAGTTGAACTTTGTCAAATGTCAAGAAGACAGTGCAGGTTGGAATGAGGTTCATGTCAACCGTTTTCATGACTATGAACGGCCGTTACACCCTGGTCAGACAGGTGCGTGAGGGAGCGTGTATAAACGACCCCACATGATGAATTTAAAGTACGGTGCAGTTCCACCCAGACAGGAAAGGTGTGTAGCAGTGAAGTATGCAGCAATTTTTGTGCCTGGAGGGCACTGACTTTTACAACAAGGTGGCATTTCGTAATCTGGAACAAAACTTTACAGGATCTGCAATTGCATCGACACCTTTCTGAATAATGAAAGGGTTGACCGTGGAGAAGTTGTGACCATCGTCAGACCGAGAAACAACAAGGAACTTTGGCAATGATGGAAGGACTGTCTGTGGCTGAAACTCATTGAACTTACGCTTGTGAGCTGACATAGTAGAAGATGGTGAAACCATTGTGAAAGTATCCCCCATGATTACCGGCTTCTCCGATGGAGTGCTCCTTCTTTGTGAGGGCCCTCTCTGAGGGCACTCCCACCTTATGTGATTGTTCACACCTCAGGTCACACCTCCCGACAAACGGACGGAGGGACCAATCGGCACTTTTGGAAGGTATCAGCTCGGTAATCACCCCTCCCTGGGCCTGGCCATTACCAGGGGGTACGTATGTGTCCTACCTGTCTACCCGGGGCGGGGAATTACCCGTTACCCCATCACCGGCTACGTATGGAAAAGCATGGGTTGGCCTTCAGACATGCACAGGGAGGGAAAAAGAGAAAGGGAAAGGAAAGAAGAGAGGTCTCAAACACTGCAGTGGAGAAAAGGGCAAAGAGAAGAGGTAAGGAAAAGAGAAGGATAAAGGAAGGACAAATACTTGCAAGTGGAGAAAGCAAAGAATTTGTTACAGTTTCGACTTTCCGACTCCGGACATAGGCACAAAACATACTCCCAGAGGGGGAGAAAGGGAATGAAAGAGGCGATGGAGAGGGGTGAGGGGGGGGGGGCAAGATGGGGGATGGGGAAGGATGCGGAAAGGGAAGTGTTGCAGCCCCGAAAGGAAGGATGGCCCCATTAGCTCGGGGTCCCGTGCTCACTATGCACGTATCCACAACAGAGTTGTGGGCCCCCTGGGGTAACAACAACACATTAGATGTTTGGGTATCTGGTTAGGTACTGGTTTTTATGGAATCCAGAGATGGGAACTCTTCCTCACACACATCTTTGCATCCCAACAACCTTATGAACTTAGCTTCCAGTAACACCTCCCCTTTTATCATCGTCATCATCTCTATTGCATCTCATTATTTGCTTTACTGTTCTAACCTTCTTATTTTCAGCATGCCCTCCCTTTCTCTAACTAAATCTTTTTCGTCTTCTCTCCCCCCTCCTCCCCTTCCCTTCCATTTCGTAACTGTATTACTCATTTTTCTTTTTCCTCTTAATCTGTTTCCTTTTTCTAAGCAGAGGACCTCATATCACTAAGTATACACAGAAGGATACAAAATGCAAAATTTACAGCAGTGACACTTTTACGGGTAAATCTGGCCTATCCAGAGGATAAGACAATGAAGAATGCAGGTATTGCATTTTCTATCTACCATAAAGATCAAACATTGAGTTGCAGACAAGCACAATGAAGAATGTTACTTATTTTCAGTTTGGCCAAAGTCTTTTTTCAGAAAAGAAAACACACATCAACACAAGCAAGCACACATCATCCACACATAACCACTGTCTCGGACTGCTCCAGCGACAATGCAACACTCACACTGATTGAAAGTAGCAATCCTTAATGGGGCACAAAAGGGGTAGGTATAGCAGGGTACAGGTGTGGTGAGGGAACATCACTGTCTGACAGAGCACGCAGGGTCTAGATGGCAGCAGGACAATGCTGCCTGGCACAGCATCTGAAAGCTGTGGGGCACCAAGTGGGGATAAATTGGGGAGAAAAGGGGAATGGGTAAGGAGAGGAGCAGAGAGGGGAAGAAAGACCGGTGGGTTCATTGGAAGAGAGAAGCACAGAGTGAAGGTGAGGGAACATAAGTAGGGAGGTGATGTGGGACAGATGCAGCAGAAGCTGTTGGGTAGATTGTGTGGGAACAACAGGTTATAGAAGACAAAGGACACAATAATTTTGAAATTGGAGAAAGTATTGAAAGTATAACTACCATCTGTACTGTTCAAGAAAGCTGGTGGAGGAGAGGATGATCCAGATGGACCAGGTTATGATTCAGGTATATAACTGAAACATGTTATATAATTCAGTTTTATTTGCTGACGACACATCAGTACTGGTAGAAAACAAAAACAGAGAAAAGATTCCTGAAAAGGTCATAGAAACCTCGATGTTTGGTTCCATGTAAATGGCTTAAAGATAATATTTCAAAAACAGGGCTGATGCAATTTAAGACAAAACAGTCTCAAATAAATGATATTCACATCATGCACAGAAGCTAGGAGCTAAATGAAGCAGGAATGCAATTAGACAGAAACATATCATGGTCCTCACACATAGATTATCTAAAAAATAAAGTAAACAGCCCAGCATTTGCTATGACAATCTTAGTCAATGTCACTAGTATAGACACACAAAAAATAGTATACCATAGTTACTTTGAGTCAGTAGTGAGATATGATATTGTCTTCTGGGGGAATGCTAGCAACACGACAAGAATATTAGTTTTGCAGAAAAAAATTATCAGAAACATATGTTGTGCAATGCCAAAGGATCTAGTTGGCCATTATTAAGAGATCTTAAGATACTAAGCATTCCCTCATTATATCTATATGGAATAATTATTTTCACAAGTAATAACCCTAAGCTCTTTTTTCAATTTCCAGCATAGTTACGAAACTAGAACCAAAGAAAGCTTCATGTTGCTGCATATAGGCTTAATCTTTCTGCACAGACTCCACAATACATGGGAATGAAAGTATACAATAAATGGAAAGGCACAAATTTTAGAAATGTCCAAACTGAGGCACTAAAAAGAGAATAGAATAGCACCCTGGTGCAGGAAAGTTAATAGTCTGTTAATGAATTTTTTAATGATCTGACCATCTGAGCAGGATATAATACATAGAATTCAGATTTTATTGTGATTATATAAAAATATTGTACTCCACACATAATTTATCATAGTTATCAGCCTCTTGGGTAAAATATTCCAGACGTAAGACAGTCCCCCAGTTAGATCTCCGGGCGGGGACTACTCAAGAGAACGTCGTTATCAGAAGCTAGAAAACTGGCGTTCTATGGATCGGAGCGTGGAAAGCCAGATCCCTTAATTGGGCAGGTAGGTTAGAAGATTTAAAAAGGGATCTGCACAGGTTAAAGTTAGATATAGTGGGAATTACTGAAGTTCGGTGGCAGGAGGCACAAGACTTCTGGTCTGGTGAATACAGGGTTATAAATACAAAATCAAATAGGGGTAATGCAGGAGTCAGTTTAACAATGAATAGAAAAACAGGAGTGCGAGTAAGCTACAACAAACACCATAGTGAATGCATTGTTTTGTGGCCAAGACAGACACGAAGCCCATGCCCACTACAGTAGTACAATTTTATATGCCAACTAACTCTGCAGATGATGAAGAAATTGAAGAAATATATGATGAAATAAAAGAAATTATTCATAAAGTGAAGGGTGACGAAAATTTAATAGTCATGGGTGACTGGAATTCGGTGGTAGGAAAAGGGAGAGAAGGAAATGTAATAGGTGAATATGGATTGGGGCTAAGAAATCAAAGAGGCAGGCGCCTGGTAGAATTTTGCACAGAGCACAACTTAATCGTAGCTAACACTTGGTTCAAGAACCATAAAAGAAGGTTGTATAGATGGAAGCAGCCTGGAGATACTGACAGGTTTCAGCTAAATTACATAATGGTAAGACAGAGATTTAGGAACCAGGTTTTAAATTGTAAGACATTTCCAGGGGCAGCTGTGGACTCTGATCACAATCTATTGGTTATGAACTGTAGATTAAAACTGAAGAAACAGCAAAAAGGTGGGAATTTAAGGAGATGGGACCTGGACAAACTGACTAAAACAGAGGATGTACAGAATTTGAGGGGGAGCATAAGGGAACAATTGACAGGAATGGGGGAAAGAAATACAGTAGAAGAAGAATGGGTAGCTCTGAGGGATGAAGTTGTGAAGGCAGCAGAGGATCAAGTAGGTAAAAAGACGAGGGCTAGTAGAAATCCTTGGGTAACAGATGAAATATTGAATTTAATTGATGAAAGGAGAAAATATAAAAATGCAGTAAATGAAGCAAGCAAAAAGGAATACAAACGTCTCAAAAACGACATCAACAGGAAGTGCAATATGGCAGAGCAGGGATGGCTAGAGGACAAATGAAAGGATGTAGAGGCTTATCTCATGAGGGGTAAGATAGATACTGCCTACAGGAAAATTAAAAAGACCATTGGAGAAAAGAGAACCACTTGTACGAATATCAAGAGCTCAGATAGAAACCCAGTTCTAAGCAGAGAAGGGAAAGCAGAAAGGTGGAGGGAGTATATAGAGGGCCTATATAAGGGCAATGTACTTGAGGACAATATTATAGAAATGGAAGAGGATGTAGATGAAGATGAAATGGGAGATATGATACAGCGTGAAGAGTTTGACAGAGCACTGAAAGACCTGAGTCGAAACAAGGCCCCGGGATAAGACAACATTCCATTAGAACTACTGATGGCCTTGGGAGAGCCAGTCATGACAAAACTCTACCACCTGGTGAGCAAGATGTATGAGACAGGCGAAATACCCTCAGACTTCAAGAAGAATATAACAATTCTGATCCCAAAGGAAGCAGGTGCTGACAGATGTGAAAATTACCGAACAATCAGTTTAATAAATCACGGGTGCAAAATACTAACGCGTATTCTCTACAGACGAATGGAAAAACTGGTAGAAGCTGATCTCGGGGAAGATCAGTTTGGATTCTGTTGAAATATTGGAACACGTGAGGCAATACTGACCCTATGACTTATCTTAAGAAAATTCCGATTAGGTATTAAAATCCATGGAGAAGAAACAAAAACATTGAGGTTCGCCGATGACATTTTAATTCTGTCAGAGACAGCAAAGGACTTGGCAGAGCAGTTGAACGGAATGGAGAGTGTCATGAAAGGAGGGTATAAGATGAACATCAACAGAAGCAAAATGAGGATAATGGAATGCAGTCGAATTAAGTCGGGAGATGCTGAGGGAATTAGATTAGGAAATGGGACACTTAAAGTAGTGAAGGAGTTTTGCTATTTGGGGGGCAAAATAACTGATGATGGTCAAAGTAGAGGGGATATCAAATGTAGACTGGCAATGGCAAGTTAACATCGAGTATTGATTTAAGTGTCAGGAAGTCGTTTCTGAAAGTATTTGTATGGGGCATAGCCATGTATGGTAGTGAAACATGGACGATAACTAGTTTAGACAAGAAGAGAACAGAAGCTTTCGAAATGTGGTGGTACAGAAGAATACTGAAGATTAGATGGGTAGATCATATAACTAATGAGGAGGTATTGAATAGGACTGGGGAGAAGAGATGTTTGTAGCACAACTTAACTAGAAGAAGGGATCGGTTGGTAGGACATGTTCTGAGGCATCAAGGGATCACCAATTTAGTATTGGAGGGCAGCATGGAGGGTAAAAAGCGTAGAGGGAGACCAAGAGATGAATGCACTAAACAGATTCAGAAGGATGTAAGTTTTAGTTTGTAGTAGGTACTGGGAGATGATGAAGCTTGCACAGAATAGAGTAGCATGGAGAGCTGTATCAAACCAGTCTCAGGACTGAAGACTTCAACAACAACAACAACAACAACAACAACAACATCAGCTGATGAGTCTCCTGAACATAAAATCAATGATTTAACTTGTGCATTATGAGACAATAAGATTCAGATTCTGATTACAAAGCTGTTTCCACATGTGGCCTATCCTCTGATAGGTTGGAATAATCCTGTGACAAGACTGGGACTGGAAGCACTGTTTTCGTGGATTGGACAGGTTTTGCACATATGTCTCCAATGGAGATAATATGTGGAGAGTTGAGGGATTGGAAGTATCAAAGGGATGAACTAGGATGTTGTGTGGGCATGGAATAATACTTTGGGAGGGATGGGAAGAACCTCTGTTAAGATGTCCCTTGTTTCAGGACACAATGATATAGTGTCAAAGCCCTATCAAAGGATGCCCTGAAATGAGATATTCTTACTTCCTACCAAATATACTTCCCACCCATCCTAAAATGGTGTTCCATTGCCCACCCTACCTCTGCAATATCTTAGACCATCGCTATGCCTTCCCCCCAATCCGAAATCGTTGCCACAGCGATCATAACCCTGCGGGAGGCCTAGGTCCCAGTGCCAAACCTGCCCTATCCAAGCACCAAGCACTTCTGATTCCAGTCCTGACGGCTTATGATGCCTGCCCGCCCGCCAGCCGTCGCCCCCCCCCCCCTCCCCCCCCCCTCCCCTGCCCACTCCATTGGAGTGCAGCCCCAAGTGCAAATAGCCATATTACATACCAGCTCTGATGCAATCATTGCTCAGATTTTTATATGCAGCTGTAAGTGCTCTGAAATTGGTAGTGCCTAATATTTTTACAGCTGAAGCAATTTTGTTTCTCAACTTGCTAAAACATGTTCAAAGGTGAAGAATGGTGTAGCAGCCCATCTGCCTGAAGGACCATAAAGTGAGTAACTTGGTGTGCAACAATTGAGGCAATAGTGGAAAAAATGGAAATCACTAAGAGGTCAGTTTCCAAAATGTTGCATGATGTTATGAATACGACAACAACTGACATCGACAGGATGTGTCAACTACTCACACCCACTTGAGAAACCCACTGAAACTGAAGCAGCAGTGTATGTATTGATTCTGTGTTTGGCTAACTCAGATGGCTTCTTTAGCCATTTAATTACAGTGAATGAGACAGCACACATTTACATACATCTACTTACACAACACCACTAAAGCAGGCAAAGATCCCAACATCATCAGATAATTTGGTGCTGTGTGTTCTTTGGAACCATCTGTTGTGCCAACAGACTATAATGTTAAGGGGAAAATCTCCACAGCAATGTACTGGAAAAATCTCCAGGTGAGATAATTAGAGGAGGCTGTCAATGTGAAGTGTCACAAGAGGCAGTGTGAAGGCATAGTTTTGATCCACGACTGTGTCCCAGCTCATTCTGTACAGGCCAAACATGCTGCTTCTTTCGCCTATAAATTCTTGCCACACACATTCTCCATCCAGTGATATATTCCTCTGACAAAGGATCCATTGGGTGGCAGCCATTTTCCAAATGAAATTTAAATTTTTAATGTGGAACACTATCTGAACAATCAAAAGGCAGGCTTCTACAACCGAGATATCTGTCATCATCTGTAACTGGCATCATCTTATTCTAACCTCTTCATGCGCCATCTAGAGGAATCTTTCCTAAAAACCCAGACTCCTAAACCCCTCACCTGGTTCAGTTTCATTGATGACATCTATGCTATTTGGATTGAAGGTGAGGACACACTATTCACATTCCTCCAGAACCTCAACAACTTCTCCCCCATTTACTTCACCTGGTCTTGCTCAACACAACAAGCCACCTTCCTAGATGTTGACCTCCACCTCAGAGGTGGCTGCATCAGCACCTCCATCCATATCAAACCTACAAACCACCAGAAATACCTGAACTTCGACAGCTGCCACCCATTCCATACCAAGAAGTCCCTTCCATACAGCCTAGCCACCCGTGGTCATTGCATCTGCAGTGACGAGCAGTCCCTCTCTAAATATACCGAGGGTCTCACTGAAGCCGTCACTGGCCATAATTGTCTTCCCAACCTTGTACAAAAACAAATTTCCCGTGTCTTATCTTTCCAGTCTTCCACCATCTCCCGAAGTCCCACAGTCCAGCCACAGAGGAGCATTCTCTTCTTAATGCAGTAAAATCTGGGACTAGAGCAACTGAATTACATTCTTTGCCAGGGTTTTCATTACCTCTTGTCATGCCCTGAAATGAGAAATGTACTGCCCACTATCCTTCCCACCCCTCCTACAGTGTAATTCCACCTTCCACCAAGCCTACACAACATACTCGTCAATCCTTACACAACCCCTGCTCCCAGTCCCTTACCCTCATGGCTCATACCCCTGTAATAGACGTAGATGCAAGACCTGTCCCATATATTCCCCTACCACCACCTATTCCAGTCCTGTAATTAACATCAACTATGCCATCAAAGGCTGAGCTATCTGTGAAACCAGTCATGTGATTTACAAGCTAAGCTGCAACCATGGTGCTGCATTCTATGTAGGCATGACAACCAACAAGCTGTCTGTCCACATGAATCGCCACCAAAAAACTGTGGCCAAAAAGTAAGTGGACCACCCTGTTGCTAAACACTGCCAAATATGATATCCCTCATCTCAATGGCTGCGTCACAGCCTGTGCCATATGGATCCTTCCCACCAACGCCAGCTTTTCTCAATTGCACAGGTGGGAACTTTCCCTGCAATATACCCTATGTGCCCATGACCCTCCTGGCCTCAACCTTCATTAGTCACTGTCCTCATCCATCCAACCCCCTCCCTGTTCCCCATTCCAGCACTACAGAGCCATCATTTCACTGCCACACGCAGTATTTTAATTTATTTTTATTTCTCTCCTTTCCACTACTTACCCCCCTCCCACCTTCTCTCTTGCCCTCCACCCAAACTGCAACACTTCACTGTCCATCACCCCCACCATACTATCCCCACCCCAGCCTCTTTCTTACCTACACACCCAGTCGTCACTCCCATCAAGTACTGGTGATGCTGCTCGCAGTGTGGTTTCAGTTCTCTGAGACTGCAGATGTGTGTGCAAGTTGCATTTGCGTGTGTGTGTGTGTGTGTGTGTGTGTGTGTGTGTGTGTGTGTGTGTGTGTGTGTACTGCTGACAAAAGCTTAAATGGCTGAAAGCTATAATTGTGCAACTCTTTTTGTTGTGCCTATCACGAGTTATCATCTCTGCTATATGGTGAGACACATACATCAGGAATGTTTTTTTTTTTTTTTTTTTTTTTTTTTTTTTTGTGGTTTTAGGGCACACAATTTCAATGGTCATTAGCGCCCTGACAACGTTAAGAATGCACCACGAGGCACAAGTTTAAAACAACAACTAAAAGGGAAAACATGATAAAAGACAGACTGACAGGCATAGGATTAAAAAACAGCATCATCAAATGTCCTTAGAGAGGTTGGTCAAATTGATAAAACGAAGAACACGAGCAACTGCTTGTGGGTCATCCGCTAAAATGGCATCGAAAGTACTTGGCAGGTTAAGATCTAGACGCAGTGTGTTAAAATCTGGACAGGACATTAAAATGTGTCGAACCGTCAGCAAGTGCCCACATGGGCAGAACGGCGCAGGCGCAGCCGTCAGCAGATGGCGATGGCTGAACCGGCAGTGTCCAATTCTTAACCGGGCCAAAACTACCTCCTCCCGCCGAGAAGGGCGTGAGGAGGACGTCCAAGCCACGGGAAGAGGTTTTATGGCCCGAAGCTTATTGTCTGTAAGTGCAGCCCAATCGGCATGCCACAGCAATAAAATGCGCTGACAAATGACCCTGCTATAATCGGACGAAGGGACACAACAAGAGGCTGTCCGATGCTGGAGGACCGCAGCCTTGGCCGCGGCATCTGCAGCTACATTCCCGGGGATACCGACATGGCCAGGAACCCACATAAAGCTAACCGGAGAACCTACGTCCACCAGCTGCTGAAGAGAGCGTTGGATCCGGTGTACAAAAGGGTGAACCGGGTACAGATCACTGAGGCTCTGGATGGCGCTCAGGGAGTCGGAGCAGATGACATAAGCAGAATGTCGGTGGCGGCAGATGTAAAGAACAGCCTGGTAGAGGGCAAAGGGCTCAGCTGTGAAGACCGAACAATGTCCATGGAGCCGGTATTTGAAACTTTGTGCCCCGACAATAAAGGAACACCCGACCCCGTCATTGGTCTTAGAGCCATCAGTATAAATGAAAGTCATGTTGATGAACTTCGAATGAAGTTCCGAAAAACGGGAGTGGTAGACCGAACCGGGGGTAACCTTTTTCGGGAGCGAGCTGAGGTCAAGGTGAACGCGGACCTGAGCCTGGAGCCAAGGTGGCGTGTGGCTCTCGCCCACTCGAAAGGTTGCAGGGAGTGAAAAATTAAGGTGTTGAAGGAGGCGACGAAAGCGAACTCCAGGTGGTAACAGGGCAGAGACATACAACCCGTATTGACGGTCGAGAGAGTCGTCAAAAAAGGAACAATAAGACGGATGGTCGGGCATTGACAGTAGCCGACAGGCATACCGACAAAGCAGTATATCGCGCTGGTAGGTGAGTGGCAATTCGCCAGCGTCAGCATGAAGACTCTCTACGGGACTAGTATAAAATGCTCCGATCGCAAGTCGTAAACCCCGATGTTGTATGGAGTTGAGGCGGCGTAAGATGGATGGCCGTGCAGAGGAGTATACGAAGCTCCCATAATCCAGATTGGAGCGGACGATCGACCGATATAGACGAAGTAGGACGGTTCGATCCGCTCCCCACAACATACCACTGAGAACACGGAGGACATTTAAAGAACGGATACAACGGGCGGCCAAATATGACACATGTGGAGACCAGCTAAGTTTCCTGTCAAATGTAAGGCCTACAAATTTGGTTGTCTCCACGATTGGGAGAGCAATGGGACCGAGTCGTAAGGACGGTGGGAGAAACTCTTTGTAGCGCCAGAAGTTAATACAGACCGTCTTCTCGGCAGAAAAACGAAAGCCATTGGCGACACTCCAGGAGTAAAGACGGTCAAGAGAATGCTGAAGACAGCGCTCCAGGACACGTGTACGCTGCGCGCTGCAATAGATGGTAAAATCGTCCACGAAAAGGGAGCCTGATACATCAGCTGGGAGGCAATCCATTATTGGATTGATCACGATGGCAAAGAGAGCGACACTCAAAACTGAGCCCTGTGGCACCCCATTCTCCTGGCGAAAGGTGTCTCACAGTACAGAACCCACACGTACCCTGAACTGTCGATCCATTAAAAAGGAACGAATAAAAAGAGGGAGGCGACCGCGAAGGCCCCATGTACGCATGGTGCGGAGAATGCCCGCCCTCCAACAGGTGTCGTAAGCCTTCTCCAAATCAAAGAACACAGCCGCGGTCGGGCGCTTCCGCAAGAAGTTATTCATAATGAAGGTCGACAAGGTAACCAGATGGTCAACAGCAGAGCGGCACCTACGAAATCCACATTGTACATTGGTAAGTAGGCGTCGAGACTCGAGCAGCCAAACCAATCGAGAGTTAACCATTCGCTCCATCACTTTACAGACACAGCTGGTAAGCGAGATAGGTCGATAACTGGAAGGCAAGTGCTTGTCCTTCCCCGGCTTAGGAATCGGGACAACAATAGACTCGCGCCAGCATGCGGAAACATGTCCCTCAATCCAGATGCGATTGTATGTACGAAGAAGAAAACCTTTACCCGCAGGAGAAAGGTTTTTCGGCATCTGAATATGAATAGAATCAGGCCCTGGAGCAGAGGACCGTGATCGGCCAAGTGCGTTTTCGAGTTCCCGCATGGTGAATGGGGCATTATAACTTTCACAATTCGAGGAGCGGAAGTTAGGTGGCCTAGCCTCCTCTGCCTGTTTGCGGGGGAGGAAGGCAGGGTGGTAATGAGCGGAGCTCGAAACCTCTGCGAAAAAGCGGCCGAAGGCATTGGAGACAGCCTCCGGGGCCACAAGGACGTCATTCGCGACCTTCAAGCCAGAAACTGGGGAGTGGGCCTTGGTGCCAGATAGCCGGCGCAGGCTACCCCAGACAACAGAAGAAGGAGTAAAACTGTTGAAGGTGCTTATGAAAGCAGCCCAGCTGGCTTTCTTGCTTTCTGTAATAATACGACGACACTGAGCACGTAATCGTTTATAATTGATACAATTCGCCACTGTAGGGTGGCGTTTAAAGGTGCGTAAAGCACGTCGACGAGCACGTAAAGCGTCTCTACATGCTGCGGACCACCAGGGGACCGGTACGCGACGTGGAGAAGAAGTAGGGTGAGGGATGGAATATTCAGCAGCAGCGAGAATGACTTCCGTGAGGTGGGCAACCTGACGATCGCAGCTTGGGAAGGTTTGATCCTGAAAGGTCGCCCTGGAAGAGAAGAGCCCCCAGTCTGCCTTGGAGATGGTCCAACTAGAGGAGCACGGAGAGGGGGTATGCTGCAGGAGATGGATAACACACGGGAAGTGGTCGCTCGAATATGTATCAGAAAGTGCATACCACTCAAACCGGCGTGCAAGTTGGGGAGTACATATAGAGAGGTCTAAATGGGAATAGGTGTGAGATGAGTCCGAAAGAAAAGTAGGGGCGCCAGTATTGAGGCAGACAAGATTGAGCTGGTTGAAAAGGTCTGCTAACAAGGAGCCCCTCGGGCAGGATGCTGGAGAGCCCCAAAGGGGATGGTGGGCATTGAAGTCTCCAGTTAACAAAAATGGTGCAGGTAGCTGAGAAATAAGTTGCATCATGTCTGCCCTGGTAACGGCAGATGACGATGGAGTGTAAACGGTACAAAAGGAAAACGTAAAAGTGGGGAGAGTAATGCGGATGGCATCTGCCTGCAGGCCGGTGTGCAACGTGATGGGATCGTAGTAAATATCATCCCGGGCCAGCAACATAACCCCTCCATGAGCTGGGATACCTACCATAGGGGGTAGGTCAAAACGCACAGAGGTGTAGTGTGCCAAGGCAATTTGATCGCATGGGCGTAGCTTCGTTTCCTGGAGGGCTACGACGAGCGGACGGTGCAAGCGGAGCAGCAACTTCAGGTCCTCTCGGTTGGAGTGAATGCTGCGAATATTCCAGTGAATAAGTGCCATCGTAAGAAAAGGAAGATGAAAGAAGGGGTCACCTCGAAGGCCGCTGAGGGCCTGGCTTCGAGCGAGCACTGCCGCCGCTATCAGTAGGTGGACAGTCATCGTCCATTGGGTCGATAGGTTCATCGGCCATCTCGGGAGGATGGCCAGGAGGGGGAGCTTCCTCCGCCGGTGAACGGCCAGATGTTCGGCTACCAGCGGTGCGGCCAGGCGAAACGGATGACGGCCTGGGGCGGCAACCGCTGGGTGGCGCAGGAGAAGAAATGCGCCGTGGCGGAGAAGGAGAACTGTGCTTCCTATGAGCCTTTTTGGAAGGACGTTTGGTGGAAGTACCGGTCGAAGGCTGGGAGGTCGAGGTACGTAGACACTCTGCATGGGAGGGTTATTTCTTGAAGGCCCGTGCATCTGACTTCGGGGTCTTCGTCTTAGCAGAAGCTGATGAAGGGGCTGGTGACTGTGGGGTGATGGGAGGAAGAGGAGGCGTCAACCGTGCGATCTTAGCACTGGACGAACGGACGACCGTGGTGCTGAAGGTCAGATCGGATGTCTGGGTTGCTACCTCCCTAGTAGTCTGAGGAGAGGCGAGGACAGTACTGTATTTCCCCGCTGGGAGCAGCGCGGGCTTCCTACTAGCCAATAGCTTGCGAGCAGCCGAGGTGGACACTTTCTCTTTGACCCGAATTTCTTGGATACAGCGTTCTTCCTTATAGACAGGACAGTCGCGGGAGGATGTGGCATGGTCACCCTGACAGTTAACACAATGAGGAGACGGAGGTGGACAGTCACCCTCATGGGCATCCCTGCCACAAGTGACACATTTAGCCGCATTGGAACAAGACTGTCGAGTGTGATTGAAACGCTGACACTGGTAGCAGCGCGTAGGTGTCGGGACATAGGGGCGAACAGAAATAACCTCGTAGCCCGCCTTGATGCGCGATGGCAGCTTAACACTATCGAAGGTCAAGAAAAGTGTCCGAGTCGGTACAAGGTCTTTGTTGACCTTTTTCATGACCCTATGGACAGCCGTCACGCCCTGCTCAGCGAGGAAAGATTGAATCTCCTCGTCAGTCAATCCGTCGAGGGAGCTAGTATAGACTACACCACGAGACGAATTCAAAGTTCGGTGGGCCTCCACCCGGACAGGGAACGTGTACAGGAGTGTGGCCCGAAGCAGTTTTTGTGCCTGAAAGGCACTCTCAGTTTCCAGTAATAAGGTACCGTTACGCAACCTGGTACAAGATTTGACAGATCCGGCTATGGCATCTACGCCCTTCTGGATAACGAAAGGGTTGACAGAGGAAAAATCCTTTCCGTCCTCAGATCGAGAAACGACGAGGAACTGTGGGGCAGGCGGTAGTACTTTTGTCACTGGTGGCTGGTCACGTTTCCGTTTTTGGGCAGAAGTCGAAAGCGATGGAGTAGAATCCATTGCGAAGGAATCCCCCATGATTGCCAGCGTCTCCGATGGCGTGCTCCTTCCTTGTGGGGACCCTCTCAGAGGGCACTCCCGCCTTAGGTGAATGTTTACACCTCAGGTCACACCTAACGAGAAACAGACGGAGGGACCAATCGGCATGGTCAGAAGGTATCAGCTCAGGCAATCACCCCTCCCCGGGCCTGGCCTTTACCAGGTGGTACACGCGTGCCTTACATGTCTACCCAGGGCGGGGACTTACGCGTTACCCCGTCACCGGCTACGCGTGCGAACGCGTGGGTCGGCCTTCAGGCACGCGCAGGGAGGAAGGAAGAATAGGAAAAAGAAGACAGACAGGGAGAAAGAGGACAGACTGTCTCAAAAGCCGAGGCGGATACCAGAGAAGGCAAGGAGAAGAAGGCAATGAGAAGGCAAGGAGAAGAAGGCAATGAGAAGGCAAGGAGAAGAAGGCAATGAGAAGGCAAGGAGAAGAAGGCAAGGAGAAGAAGGCAATGAGAAGGCAAGGAGAAGAAGGCAATGAGAAGGCAAGGAGAAGAAGGCAATGAGAAGGCAAGGAGAAGAAGGCAATGAGAAGGCAAGGAGAAGTCAAGGGAAAGAGTAAGGAAGACAGTGAGGTGGAGAAGAGCAAAGAAAGGAATCAACAAAAGGAAGGAAGAAACGAAGTGAAAAACCAAAAAGACCACAATTATAGGTCGTGGAACCGTCCGTCTCTAGACGCAGGCGCTAACTACCCCCGTGAGGGGGATGGACTTCTTTTAGTCGCCTCTTACGACAGGCAGGAATACCTCGGACCTATTCTAATCCCCGGACCCGCAGGGGGGACATCAGGAATGTGTACATAAAATATAAAAGATCAATAATCCAATATATAATTGCTGTGAAACTAAAAAAATTCCAATCACTATTTGATCATCTCTTGTGCAGTCAGTACGCTGCTGCCTCATGGGATTAATCCCAATTTCTTATTTTAAAAGACAGCTACATGGTGATATAATTAACCTTTTAAATACTTACGATTATTATCATCACGCAAACAGCCGAGCAGATGGCAAGTGTTGCCATCACTGCTGCTGTTGTGTATCTCGTTATGGTGCCTTGGAAATACCTAATGAACACAGAAAATTAATTAGATCTGTAAATTACTTTACATTAAACTGCATGCAATAAAAGAAAATAATTTAAGAAAATTTCACTAAAATTTAATAGTTACAAAATTTGGTTTGATGACTGCAGCAGTTTCAAATCTCCTGCTTTAGGGTACACAAACAGTAGAAAAAATTACCTCTGACCTATTGGTCAAGAAGGACCCCAAGGCACAGACAATGTTCCCTTCTGAATGGAGGAGGTCATACTCTCAAATGGTACACCTTCAGATATGGATTCATTATCAAACTTTTATCTGCGAAGTCCCCTCCTCAACTCTTGGGAGCCCATAATAGGAATTTTAGAACACCTCTGCATAATGTGTGGTTAATGTTATAAATGTAAACAAGCCAACAGTAAAATATCAGTACAACTTTGTTTTGGATTTCCAGATCCTGTATTTTCCCAGTATTTACATTATTTTCCATCGGTACCATCATAAACCCTATTCTATCCCTTTCATTAAAATTTTTGCACTTTTCAACCACTACCACAACCTTGAACATCAATTTTCAAACTGATTTACATGGTAACTAAATTGTGTTATTTCTCTACCTCACATTGTAGGGTAATCCATAGCAAAACTATACAATTTATTTCAGAATCTAAGTCACTTTGGGGTTATTTTGCATTTTTAGAGCTGCTTTCAAAATGGTTTCACAATGTTTGATCACCTGACTGTTGGAGAGACTGTAATACCTCAAGTGTAGTTTACCTAGTAACTAATATTGTAATCTGGTCAGGTTTTCACACCAGTGACTGATTTTAGAATCATAAAAATGAATCTACTGCAGAATTTTCCATAAGCTGCTTCAGGCACTTTTCATTGGTTTGCGCTTTTGAAAAATGGGTGCAGCCTGTGTGAATATTATGAGTTCCACATATTTACGTGATGTATAATACTTCATAGATGTTTGGAAGAAATTATTCATTCTGCAGTTACAGAGAGCTACTGCAAGTAAAATTATTAAATTTTTAAAATATATTACATAACATGGGACCTATCTGTTCACACATCACCAGTCGTGCAGTATCTTTTACCTTAAAACAGGAGGTGGTCTTTTACTATGGTGAAATTTTGCAGACAAACAGAGTTTACTTGATGTCTGAATAATTATCTCTGTCTTGAAAATGGAAATTTGTGTTAGCTGCCAATAGCTTCTATTTCAAAATATTTTTAACTTTTAACCGACTTTTGACAGTACTATTCCCTAAAATGATATCACTTACCCATTGTTTGTGTGTAGTAGATTAATAATGTAATATAGGCTATTAAATACAGTATTGAGAAGATTTTCCCTATGACAACACTTTTAAATTTTAATAGGATATTTGTTCCTAAGTACATTACCACATGACACATTGGGACAGTTTTTCAAATTTGGGGCAATCTTACTTCTCTGGAGTAATTTTTGTAATTTTAGAATAAGATTGCAATACACAAAGTGAATGCAATAATCCTAAAGTGTACTGCTCTACTCGAAACTGAAAAATAAATAAATAAATAAAACATCAAAAACAGTATTGAAATTAGTATTTCCCCTTAAAGGCAAGTCCTGTGACATTGAAAAATGATACACCAGAAGCATGTGATTAGTTTCTAATAATTACACAATATTATGATTAATGAGTTATTCTACAGTGTTTGTGTGGTTTTTCATAACATTAATGAAATTATTTGTCTTTTTGACTGCATCTTAATGCCATTTGGAACTCCCATGCAGTTTTGCAGAATTGTGAAACTTTTTGAAACTTGTGAATGGATGGCTTATCATCGTGATGGATGAAAAAGCATGCACAACTCAGACAGCACAAATTTATGTACTTCACAATAAACAACCCATTCATATCATGACAGCCACACCAGTCCGAATGTGCAGGGCTTGGATGTGAATGCATGTGCAAGAAATCAGATGCAGGTATCACTAGTGGAGTGCGGAGTGTGACTGGGCATTTTGGCCTGATCTGCTTTCACATCTGGCCAATTGGCCTCCACTTCTGGCCTTATCTACTTTCATGTCCAGGAAATTCACCTCCACTGTCATAAGTAGTACTTTGCAATCTAACGGCATAAGTGCCCAAAGTGTCACAAGCTATTTCTAAACTCTGGCACCTAAGGTTTCCGGGTAGGAGCTCTGGCATGTGCAGTTATCTTAATTATCATGTAACTAATTTGAAATTTTGTAGGGCTCTGTATATGTTCCTTGATTAATTAATTAATACAAAACAGAGTGGGGTCAAATCTAAGAATATCTTAATTGTGTCTATCATGCGTAAATGCAAATTCATCTTGCATCCGTTCCACAGACTGACGGATCATTAGACAGAACTGCAAAAAGGAATTGGAATATAAATGGTCCTTTTCTACCTAATAATATATGGTTAGTCATATTATGGCCATCTGACTCTACAAAAATGAATCCCTTAATGACTTCATCAACTCAACCAGGTGGACTGTGTTGAAAACAAATATATATTCTCCGCATACTTTTCAAACTAGATGTATCAGCTACTAAAAGAAATAGCAACAGGAACTGAAGGAGTGACATTTGAAGGATATAATGACACAGCATTACCACTAACTGATGAGCTTTTTGTTTTGTGGTACAAAAACAAGTAGGGTCATATGCGCCCATGTCAAAACACTAGGACATGAAGACAAAGAGAGGAGTTAAATATGACTGCACGTTAGTCTCAGTCAATGCAAGAGAAGACAGCTAAGAAACAGGGATGTGGAGAAAGGTCTATAAAATACACCACAGACAGAGAACTGGAGGTCCAGAACCAAAAATTAAATGGCCTTTGCCATATTGCTACAACGGATAAAAAGTGCAACATGGTCAATGGCTGTTAACTCTAACAGCAAACACCAATAAAGGAGGGGGGCGAGGGCGAGGGCGAGGGCGAGGGCGAGGGCGAGGGCGAGGGCGAGGGCGAGGGCGAGGGCGAGGGCGAGGGCGAGGGCGAGGGCGAGGGCGAGGGCGAGGGCGAGGGCGAGGGCGAGGGCGAGGGCGAGGGCGAGGGCGAGGGCGAGGGCGAGGGCGAGGGCGAGGGCGAGGGCGAGGGCGAGGGCGAGGGCGAGGGCGAGGGCGAGGGCGAGGGCGAGGGCGAGGGCGAGGGCGAGGGCGAGGGCGAGGGCGAGGGCGAGGGCGAGGGCGAGGGCGAGGGCGAGGGCGAGGGCGAGGGCGAGGGCGAGGGCGAGGGCGAGGGCGAGGGCGAGGGCGAGGGCGAGGGCGAGGGCGAGGGCGAGGGCGAGGGCGAGGGCGAGGGCGAGGGCGAGGGCGAGGGCGAGGGCGAGGGCGAGGGCGAGGGCGAGGGCGAGGGCGAGGGCGAGGGCGAGGGCGAGGGCGAGGGCGAGGGCGAGGGCGAGGGCGAGGGCGAGGGCGAGGGCGAGGGCGAGGGCGAGGGCGAGGGCGAGGGCGAGGGCGAGGGCGAGGGCGAGGGCGAGGGCGAGGGCGAGGGCGAGGGCGAGGGCGAGGGCGAGGGCGAGGGCGAGGGCGAGGGCGAGGGCGAGGGCGAGGGCGAGGGCGAGGGCGAGGGCGAGGGCGAGGGCGAGGGCGAGGGCGAGGGCGAGGGCGAGGGCGAGGGCGAGGGCGAGGGCGAGGGCGAGGGCGAGGGCGAGGGCGAGGGCGAGGGCGAGGGCGAGGGCGAGGGCGAGGGCGAGGGCGAGGGCGAGGGCGAGGGCGAGGGCGAGGGCGAGGGCGAGGGCGAGGGCGAGGGCGAGGGCGAGGGCGAGGGCGAGGGCGAGGGCGAGGGCGAGGGCGAGGGCGAGGGCGAGGGCGAGGGCGAGGGCGAGGGCGAGGGCGAGGGCGAGGGCGAGGGCGAGGGCGAGGGCGAGGGCGAGGGCGAGGGCGAGGGCGAGGGCGAGGGCGAGGGCGAGGGCGAGGGCGAGGGCGAGGGCGAGGGCGAGGGCGAGGGCGAGGGCGAGGGCGAGGGCGAGGGCGAGGGCGAGGGCGAGGGCGAGGGCGAGGGCGAGGGCGAGGGCGAGGGCGAGGGCGAGGGCGAGGGCGAGGGCGAGGGCGAGGGCGAGGGCGAGGGCGAGGGCGAGGGCGAGGGCGAGGGCGAGGGCGAGGGCGAGGGCGAGGGCGAGGGCGAGGGCGAGGGCGAGGGCGAGGGCGAGGGCGAGGGCGAGGGCGAGGGCGAGGGCGAGGGCGAGGGCGAGGGCGAGGGCGAGGGCGAGGGCGAGGGCGAGGGCGAGGGCGAGGGCGAGGGCGAGGGCGAGGGCGAGGGCGAGGGCGAGGGCGAGGGCGAGGGCGAGGGCGAGGGCGAGGGCGAGGGCGAGGGCGAGGGCGAGGGCGAGGGCGAGGGCGAGGGCGAGGGCGAGGGCGAGGGCGAGGGCGAGGGCGAGGGCGAGGGCGAGGGCGAGGGCGAGGGCGAGGGCGAGGGCGAGGGCGAGGGCGAGGGCGAGGGCGAGGGCGAGGGCGAGGGCGAGGGCGAGGGCGAGGGCGAGGGCGAGGGCGAGGGCGAGGGCGAGGGCGAGGGCGAGGGCGAGGGCGAGGGCGAGGGCGAGGGCGAGGGCGAGGGCGAGGGCGAGGGCGAGGGCGAGGGCGAGGGCGAGGGCGAGGGCGAGGGCGAGGGCGAGGGCGAGGGCGAGGGCGAGGGCGAGGGCGAGGGCGAGGGCGAGGGCGAGGGCGAGGGCGAGGGCGAGGGCGAGGGCGAGGGCGAGGGCGAGGGCGAGGGCGAGGGCGAGGGCGAGGGCGAGGGCGAGGGCGAGGGCGAGGGCGAGGGCGAGGGCGAGGGCGAGGGCGAGGGCGAGGGCGAGGGCGAGGGCGAGGGCGAGGGCGAGGGCGAGGGCGAGGGCGAGGGCGAGGGCGAGGGCGAGGGCGAGGGCGAGGGCGAGGGCGAGGGCGAGGGCGAGGGCGAGGGCGAGGGCGAGGGCGAGGGCGAGGGCGAGGGCGAGGGCGAGGGCGAGGGCGAGGGCGAGGGCGAGGGCGAGGGCGAGGGCGAGGGCGAGGGCGAGGGCGAGGGCGAGGGCGAGGGCGAGGGCGAGGGCGAGGGCGAGGGCGAGGGCGAGGGCGAGGGCGAGGGCGAGGGCGAGGGCGAGGGCGAGGGCGAGGGCGAGGGCGAGGGCGAGGGCGAGGGCGAGGGCGAGGGCGAGGGCGAGGGCGAGGGCGAGGGCGAGGGCGAGGGCGAGGGCGAGGGCGAGGGCGAGGGCGAGGGCGAGGGCGAGGGCGAGGGCGAGGGCGAGGGCGAGGGCGAGGGCGAGGGCGAGGGCGAGGGCGAGGGCGAGGGCGAGGGCGAGGGCGAGGGCGAGGGCGAGGGCGAGGGCGAGGGCGAGGGCGAGGGCGAGGGCGAGGGCGAGGGCGAGGGCGAGGGCGAGGGCGAGGGCGAGGGCGAGGGCGAGGGCGAGGGCGAGGGCGAGGGCGAGGGCGAGGGCGAGGGCGAGGGCGAGGGCGAGGGCGAGGGCGAGGGCGAGGGCGAGGGCGAGGGCGAGGGCGAGGGCGAGGGCGAGGGCGAGGGCGAGGGCGAGGGCGAGGGCGAGGGCGAGGGCGAGGGCGAGGGCGAGGGCGAGGGCGAGGGCGAGGGCGAGGGCGAGGGCGAGGGCGAGGGCGAGGGCGAGGGCGAGGGCGAGGGCGAGGGCGAGGGCGAGGGCGAGGGCGAGGGCGAGGGCGAGGGCGAGGGCGAGGGCGAGGGCGAGGGCGAGGGCGAGGGCGAGGGCGAGGGCGAGGGCGAGGGCGAGGGCGAGGGCGAGGGCGAGGGCGAGGGCGAGGGCGAGGGCGAGGGCGAGGGCGAGGGCGAGGGCGAGGGCGAGGGCGAGGGCGAGGGCGAGGGCGAGGGCGAGGGCGAGGGCGAGGGCGAGGGCGAGGGCGAGGGCGAGGGCGAGGGCGAGGGCGAGGGCGAGGGCGAGGGCGAGGGCGAGGGCGAGGGCGAGGGCGAGGGCGAGGGCGAGGGCGAGGGCGAGGGCGAGGGCGAGGGCGAGGGCGAGGGCGAGGGCGAGGGCGAGGGCGAGGGCGAGGGCGAGGGCGAGGGCGAGGGCGAGGGCGAGGGCGAGGGCGAGGGCGAGGGCGAGGGCGAGGGCGAGGGCGAGGGCGAGGGCGAGGGCGAGGGCGAGGGCGAGGGCGAGGGCGAGGGCGAGGGCGAGGGCGAGGGCGAGGGCGAGGGCGAGGGCGAGGGCGAGGGCGAGGGCGAGGGCGAGGGCGAGGGCGAGGGCGAGGGCGAGGGCGAGGGCGAGGGCGAGGGCGAGGGCGAGGGCGAGGGCGAGGGCGAGGGCGAGGGCGAGGGCGAGGGCGAGGGCGAGGGCGAGGGCGAGGGCGAGGGCGAGGGCGAGGGCGAGGGCGAGGGCGAGGGCGAGGGCGAGGGCGAGGGCGAGGGCGAGGGCGAGGGCGAGGGCGAGGGCGAGGGCGAGGGCGAGGGCGAGGGCGAGGGCGAGGGCGAGGGCGAGGGCGAGGGCGAGGGCGAGGGCGAGGGCGAGGGCGAGGGCGAGGGCGAGGGCGAGGGCGAGGGCGAGGGCGAGGGCGAGGGCGAGGGCGAGGGCGAGGGCGAGGGCGAGGGCGAGGGCGAGGGCGAGGGCGAGGGCGAGGGCGAGGGCGAGGGCGAGGGCGAGGGCGAGGGCGAGGGCGAGGGCGAGGGCGAGGGCGAGGGCGAGGGCGAGGGCGAGGGCGAGGGCGAGGGCGAGGGCGAGGGCGAGGGCGAGGGCGAGGGCGAGGGCGAGGGCGAGGGCGAGGGCGAGGGCGAGGGCGAGGGCGAGGGCGAGGGCGAGGGCGAGGGCGAGGGCGAGGGCGAGGGCGAGGGCGAGGGCGAGGGCGAGGGCGAGGGCGAGGGCGAGGGCGAGGGCGAGGGCGAGGGCGAGGGCGAGGGCGAGGGCGAGGGCGAGGGCGAGGGCGAGGGCGAGGGCGAGGGCGAGGGCGAGGGCGAGGGCGAGGGCGAGGGCGAGGGCGAGGGCGAGGGCGAGGGCGAGGGCGAGGGCGAGGGCGAGGGCGAGGGCGAGGGCGAGGGCGAGGGCGAGGGCGAGGGCGAGGGCGAGGGCGAGGGCGAGGGCGAGGGCGAGGGCGAGGGCGAGGGCGAGGGCGAGGGCGAGGGCGAGGGCGAGGGCGAGGGCGAGGGCGAGGGCGAGGGCGAGGGCGAGGGCGAGGGCGAGGGCGAGGGCGAGGGCGAGGGCGAGGGCGAGGGCGAGGGCGAGGGCGAGGGCGAGGGCGAGGGCGAGGGCGAGGGCGAGGGCGAGGGCGAGGGCGAGGGCGAGGGCGAGGGCGAGGGCGAGGGCGAGGGCGAGGGCGAGGGCGAGGGCGAGGGCGAGGGCGAGGGCGAGGGCGAGGGCGAGGGCGAGGGCGAGGGCGAGGGCGAGGGCGAGGGCGAGGGCGAGGGCGAGGGCGAGGGCGAGGGCGAGGGCGAGGGCGAGGGCGAGGGCGAGGGCGAGGGCGAGGGCGAGGGCGAGGGCGAGGGCGAGGGCGAGGGCGAGGGCGAGGGCGAGGGCGAGGGCGAGGGCGAGGGCGAGGGCGAGGGCGAGGGCGAGGGCGAGGGCGAGGGCGAGGGCGAGGGCGAGGGCGAGGGCGAGGGCGAGGGCGAGGGCGAGGGCGAGGGCGAGGGCGAGGGCGAGGGCGAGGGCGAGGGCGAGGGCGAGGGCGAGGGCGAGGGCGAGGGCGAGGGCGAGGGCGAGGGCGAGGGCGAGGGCGAGGGCGAGGGCGAGGGCGAGGGCGAGGGCGAGGGCGAGGGCGAGGGCGAGGGCGAGGGCGAGGGCGAGGGCGAGGGCGAGGGCGAGGGCGAGGGCGAGGGCGAGGGCGAGGGCGAGGGCGAGGGCGAGGGCGAGGGCGAGGGCGAGGGCGAGGGCGAGGGCGAGGGCGAGGGCGAGGGCGAGGGCGAGGGCGAGGGCGAGGGCGAGGGCGAGGGCGAGGGCGAGGGCGAGGGCGAGGGCGAGGGCGAGGGCGAGGGCGAGGGCGAGGGCGAGGGCGAGGGCGAGGGCGAGGGCGAGGGCGAGGGCGAGGGCGAGGGCGAGGGCGAGGGCGAGGGCGAGGGCGAGGGCGAGGGCGAGGGCGAGGGCGAGGGCGAGGGCGAGGGCGAGGGCGAGGGCGAGGGCGAGGGCGAGGGCGAGGGCGAGGGCGAGGGCGAGGGCGAGGGCGAGGGCGAGGGCGAGGGCGAGGGCGAGGGCGAGGGCGAGGGCGAGGGCGAGGGCGAGGGCGAGGGCGAGGGCGAGGGCGAGGGCGAGGGCGAGGGCGAGGGCGAGGGCGAGGGCGAGGGCGAGGGCGAGGGCGAGGGCGAGGGCGAGGGCGAGGGCGAGGGCGAGGGCGAGGGCGAGGGCGAGGGCGAGGGCGAGGGCGAGGGCGAGGGCGAGGGCGAGGGCGAGGGCGAGGGCGAGGGCGAGGGCGAGGGCGAGGGCGAGGGCGAGGGCGAGGGCGAGGGCGAGGGCGAGGGCGAGGGCGAGGGCGAGGGCGAGGGCGAGGGCGAGGGCGAGGGCGAGGGCGAGGGCGAGGGCGAGGGCGAGGGCGAGGGCGAGGGCGAGGGCGAGGGCGAGGGCGAGGGCGAGGGCGAGGGCGAGGGCGAGGGCGAGGGCGAGGGCGAGGGCGAGGGCGAGGGCGAGGGCGAGGGCGAGGGCGAGGGCGAGGGCGAGGGCGAGGGCGAGGGCGAGAGGGGTGGGGTGGGGTGGGGTTGGGGAGGGGGAGAGGGAGGGGGAGGGGCAGGGGTAGGGGCGGGGGAAGCGAAAGGGGTGGGGTGGGGGAAGCGAAAGGGGTGGGGCGGGGGAAGCGAAAGGGGTGGGGCGGGGGAAGCAAAAGGGGTGGGGCGGGGGAAGCGAAAGGGGTGGGGCGGGGGAAGCGAAAGGGGTGGGGCGGGGGAAGCGGAAGGGGTGGGGCGGGGGAAGCGGAAGGGGTGGGGCGGGGGAAGCGGAAGGGGTGGGGCGGGGGAAGCGGAAGGGGTGGGGCGGGGGAAGCGGAAGGGGTGGGGCGGGGGAAGCGGAAGGGGTGGGGCGGGGGAAGCGGAAGGGGTGGGGGCGGGGGAAGGGGAAGGGGTGGGGGCGGGGGAAGGGGAAGGGGTGGGGGCGGGGGAAGGGGAAGGGGTGGGGGCGGGGGAAGGGGAAGGGGTGGGGGCGGGGGAAGGGGAAGGGGTGGGGAGGGGGAAGGGGAGGGGATGGGGCGTGGGAAGGAGAGGGGAGGGGCGTGGGGAGGAGAGGGGAGGGGACGTGGTGAGGAGAGGGGAGGGGGCGTAGGGAGGAGAGGGGAGGGGGCGTGGGGGGCGTGGGGAGGCGAGGGGAGGGGGCGTGGGGAGGCGAGGGGAGGGGGCGTGGGGAGGCGAGGGGAGGGGGCGTGGGGAGGCGAGGGGAGGGGGCGTGGGGAGGCGAGGGGAGGGGGCGTGGGGAGGCGAGGGGAGGGGGCGTGGGGATGGGAGGGGAGGGCGCGTGGGGATGGGAGGGGAGGGCGCGTGGGGAGGGGAGGGGAGGGGTCGTGGGGAGTGGAGGGGAGGTGGTGTGGGGAGGGGAGGGGAGGGGGCGTGTGTAGGGGAGGGGAGGGGGCGTGTGTAGGGGAGGGGAGGGGGCGTGGGTAGGGGAGGGGAGGGGGCGTGGGGAGGGGAGGGTGCGGGGGTAGGGGAGGGGAGGGGCGGTGGTAGGGGGGGAGGGGGCGGGGGTAGGGGAGGGGAGGGGGCGGGGGAAGGGGAAGGGAGGGGGCGGGGGTAGGGGAGGGGAGGGGGCGTTGGTAGGGGAAGGGAGGGGGCGGGGGTAGGGGAGGGGAGGGGGCGAGGGGAGGGGAGGGGGCGGGCGAGGGTAGGGGAGGTGAGTGGGCGGGGGGAGGGTAGGGGAGTGGGCGGGGGGAGGGGAGGGGAGTGGGCGGGGGGAGGGGAGGGGAGGGGAGTGGGCGGAGGGAGGGGCGGGGAGGGGAGTGTGCGGGGGGAGGGGAGGGGAGGGGATTGGGCGGGGGGAGGGGAGGGGAGGGGAGTGGGCGGGGGGAGGAGAGGGGAGGGGAGTGGGCGGGGGGAGGGGAGGGGAGGGGAGTGGGCGGGGGGAGGGGAGGGGAGTGGGCGGGGGGAGGGGAGGGGAGGGGAGTGGGCGGGGGGTGGGGAGGGGAGGGGATCGGAGTGGGCGGGGGGAGGGGAGGGGAGGGGAGGGGAGGTGGCGGGGGGGGAGGAGGTGGCGGGGGGGAGGGGGCGGTGGGAAGGGAGGGGAGGGGTCGTGGGGAGGGGAGGGGGCGGGGGAGGGGAGGGGGCGGGGAAGGGGAGGGCGCGGGGGAGGGGAGGGCGCGGGGGAGGGGAGGGCGCGGGGGAGGGGAGGGCGCGGGGGAGGGGAGGGCGCGGGGGAGGGAAGGGGGCGGGGGAGGGAAGGGGGCGGGGGGAGTGTAGGGGGCGGGGGGAGTGTAGGGGGCGGGGGGAGTGTAGGGGGCGGGGGGAGTGTAGGGGGCGGGGGGAGTGTAGGGGGCGGGGGGAGGGGAGGGGGCGTGGGGAGGGGAGGGGGCGGGTGAGGGGAGGGGGCGGGGGAGGGGATGGGGCGGGGGAGGGGATGGGGCGGGGGAGGGGATGGGGCGGGGGGAGGGGATGGGGCGGGGGGATGGGAGGGGAGGGGGCGGGGGAGGGGAGGGGAGGGGTTATTAAAACAAACAGGGAATAAATATGAGAGCTCAAACCAATCAATCATGAAGATGCAATTTTGTTTCCTGAAGGCAGATAAGTGGGTGCTCGCTGTAAATTCTGTTAGATTGAAAACCACAACATTCTATTGGAGGAGATTCATGACAAGGAAAAAAATGAACAGGATGCCACATCAGTGGCTGCTGAGCCCTATCCTTTGAAGACTACAGGGCACAGATGCAGGATCATCCTGCTCCTTGACATCTACAGAAGCATCAGCATTTTTCTACTGTCTGCCTGTGGACTCCAGGGCAGAATAATGCTTGGTGTTGTGCACTGGCAACACAGAGGTTGTCTGTGGGAGGATATCACATGGTGACAACTTAAGGAGAAAACTCATTTGCCTTTGTTTGACTTCTTCTAACCTTTTCAGTTAGGAGATGAAGGTTCGAGTTGGTTGGCTGGGGAGTTGTAGGAAGTCTTTGCAGCAGTATTCCTTCTGTCCTTTCTGGCCTGCTGGTTGTGTAGCTGGTAACTATGCCCCATGAGGAGATTGTCTGGCGGTGTTTTGCACAGCCAGAGAGGGAGAACTACCATGAAGCTGGGTGCTTTCACAGTAGTAAATTTTGAGGTTGCATGTCTGCTTGGTCATGTCCTTCATGGAGTGAAATGTCGCAACAACAGTACTGTAGATACCAGGAAGTAGAACACGGGGTTTCCGACTAGTCAACAACTTACAAGTGACCGGGTAAGGCCCTTTCTCCTTCACCTGGATCTCCTGGACAGCCTACTCATTGAGATACATGGTACAAATGCAGGAGACAGCAGCAGGGTCAACATTGCAGCTGATGCAGCAGGGAGGAGGCTATCAATCATCCTCATGAGCATCCCTACCACAGGTTGCACATTTGTCTGGGACACTGGTAGCATCACATCGGGTTTGGAATTTATGTTCTGACTGTGATAACTTCATATCCTGTTTTGATCTTTGATGGAAGAAACACTATGAAAAGTGGGAAACAGGGTGGGTGTGGGGATGGGATCTCTCCCCCCAACACCAGCTTTTCTGTACCGCAATACATCCTATGTTCCCACAACACTACTTGCGCCAAACTTCATTAGTCACAGTCCTTATCCACCTATCCCTTCCATATTCCCATTCCAGAACTACACAGCTGTCAATCCACCACGACACCCAGTCGTTTCATTTCTCTCCTGTTTCGCTACACGTGTGTGTGTCTAGTGTTGACAAAGACCTTAATGGCCAAAAACTTTAATTGTGATAGTCTTTTTGTTGTGCCTATCTGTGTGTCTGCATGTCTGCCATATGGTGAGAGGCAACTTTCCTTCTCATAATAAGCTCAAACATTTGACTTCCTTATCTCAATCCTCACATGTTTCTTTCATTTCATGTTGCTTTCCAACATTATGCTCAGATATTTAAGTGATATGACTGTGTCAAGCAGGACACTACTAATGCTGTTTCCAAACATTACAGGTTTGTTTTTCCTAGTCATCTGCAGTGACTCACATTTTTAGAATCAACTGCCATTCATCGCACCAACATGAAATTACGTCCAAGTCATCTTGCATCATCCTGTCCATCCTTGATGACTTGCAGCCTATGCACAATGAGCCTTTATGTTGACCAAGCAGTTAAGGAAACCCCACAGATATTTTGAGTAGGAATTCTATTTCAGTATTAGAAATAATGGTGATATAATTCTGTCAGAGACAGTGAGGGACTGAAAGTGAAGTTGAATGGGATGGACAATCTTGAAAGGAGGGTAAAAGATGAAAGTCAACAAACGTGAAACAAGGTTAATAGAAAGTACTCTAATTTGGTCATGTGATGCTGAGGATAAGGGCACTCTCAAGATTTACCAGTATCTCCAACACTGGAACACTAACTTTGTCAGGCTAAGAATCCTCTAATATGGAACATACATTCTGTGCACACAAATGCTAAGAGTGTACTCAAAGTACGCACAACATGCAGTTCAACAGAGGACTAAGACTGCCCCACATTAGGAAAACAGACATGTCCACATGCAAGACAAACACAAATGGCTCGGAGAAAAGAAGTCGAAATCAGTGTTCATGAATAGCTATATGTTTTTCTAAGGTCACCATAAATACGTCCTCCAGAGACTACATAACACAACTCAGCAAATTCATATGAGTGCGGATGAGATGGTCCTTTGCAGCACTTTCATCTGCTGTTGCTTTTAGGCCACTTGAAATCATGTTGACATACATATTTATCAATCCATGCCTTCCTCAGCTGTGCCTAGCAACCTCACTGGATGTATTTATGATTACACTGATTGATCCATCTTACATCCAGTAGAATTATAAGGAACTTCATTTAATAATTGGAGAAAGAGATTCATCATAGATATTGGTCTAACCTACAGTCAAAGGCAAAAAACCTGGTTGTGTGTGACTGTTTCATGATGATTACAAACATGGGACTCTACACCTAACTTTTTTCTCTACTGTATATTTATCATGTCTTCCATGGCTTTTATCAAGCAGTAAGAATCTTTCCTTTCTATTTGTTAATGTTTATGACTAACACTAATGATATTCCAATGAGTCTGCTGCATATCATTTTAACAAAGTTCATTGTGGCACATACCCACTTATTTCAGGCAACAAGCCAAACTGTTTGTTAACCTGAACTACCATTTTGTGATTTCTGTATTTATTTCCTTTTACTTGTTACTTCTTACACTTTCCCAGTTTTCATCATGTTTTCCTTCATCAACCTATCCAATTCAACCCACAGCTGCGTGGGAGAGCATCATCAAGTACTTTATCATTACTTGTGACAAAACTCACAAACTGATCCATAATCATTACACGTCTTACTGAAGAGGTGAGTATATTACACCAATAACTACATTTACAAAGAAAAAATTTTTGAGTAGCAGAAAAAACACACAAACTGCCATTCAGGTAACATTACAACATTGTGAAGACAAGCACTAAACAGGAATTTGGAAATGCCGTGCAAACATCATTATCTACTTGTACACATGTTTTCATATCTAGGAATACAAATACCAATGTCAGTAAGAATATACAATCAGCAAAGTACCTGCAACCTCAGTAATACAGTGCTGTGATCAACATACTAGACTAGACACTCAGTAAAGATGACAGCAGTTCTCTCTCTCCCTGGCTATCAAGACATAGGTATTCTATAACTTCCCCTAAATCACTCTAGGCAAGTACAACCCTGACTTTCTTACCCGTCCTCTCTCATTCCAAGATAGAGTTCAATTTCAAATGGCTCAGGATATTCAACCCTCATCTTCTTTCATTCCTTTCTCCTTCCCTTACTTCTTATCTTAAATGAATATCCACCTCTAACAATACACTACTACTTTTAGCAGTGACTCGCATATCACAGTTTCACACTTAAGGATTTTTGTGTGTGACGATTCCTAAATGGTTAAATGAAGAGACTAGATCTTTGCACAGTTCTGGCCAGTCTTTACATAACTATACCACCCTAGAAAAGTCCATAAATCATTGCTCATTGAACTCAATAAACTCGTTTTAATAATGGAAGCAGCCAAACCACTATGGAAATTACAGCAGCAAAATACTAAAGTCACCAGAGGCCTGTTGAGCTCTACAAAAATTGTGTCCCAGGGGTGAGTTTCAAAACCAGAAAGAATCTGCCCATATGTGGCATGTAATTCACTGTCAGGTTTGAAATAAAATGTCCTTAACAAAGTGTGATACATACCCCAAGTCTCTTCCAGTTAGCATATTTCCACAATCACTGTTAATATGCTGTGCAACACCGCTGTGAATGAAACACCATTCCAAGGAGACTTTATAGAGGATAGACCCCTTTTTGAAAGTCTGTTCCAGAAGAAACTATTTGCTTTTTACTTCTCTTTATCTTCTATCCAATTATCTTATAACCATGTATTGATTACTAGACATACTCAAATCTGTTTTGAAAGTTGGCTCAATCCTTCACATCCAATGAAAAACAGGTACCTGACAATATTTCACTAAATATGAGTAATACTACTCATTTATATAAGGATCACAACTAGTGGAGTTAAATCATTGAATCACATGAAAAACACATTACATGGAAGTGCTCAACCTGAGGGATTTTTTTTTTACACTTTTGGCCACAAATAATAGTTTATAATGCTATTCAATGACACTTAATTCTTGGATAGGCGTTGCTACAGTTTTAAAATGCGTTTCATTTTAGAATGCATTAAACCGTCTGTATCCTTGATAAATAAAATATGAAATTACTATTTTGTTGTAAACCACACATTAGATTCTATTTATTTAGAATTGTGTAACTATATCCTCTTCAGTCATTTGTATAGATTTTTGGGTGGTTCGAAACTGGAAAATTTTTAATATTTTGAATCGTATTTTTCATCACCTTCCTTATGATAATTGCATATCAACTGCAAGCTGAGTGTTACGCTTCAAAACACAATTATTTCACCCTGAGGGTGTGCCCCCCCTGGCCCACAGATGTGTGTCCACCATTATGTACTTATGAATACCACAAGGGCATCAATGTTATGAACACGATACAGTATACAAACAGTTTGTTGATACGCAAATAGTTACATGTTCCACCAGGGGGCGCCAGCAAAATGTCTGTGCAGTGCAGACACCAGGTAACAGAGGTCACTGCTATCAAGGAAACACATTCCAACTGCATGTGATGTTATGTACATGTTTCTATCTGCTGGAAATGTCCTGGCTAAATCTCATAGCCACAAATCTCAATTAGAAAAGACCAGCCTTGATGCTCCATTCTACACCACACTGTCACTGTACTGCATCATGGTATACTAAACAGTCTCATCCCCCCCCCCCCCCCCCCTTCTTACCACCGCACTCCACCACCACAACCTGTGGACACCATTCCTAATAGCCACTCAGCATGAAGCACCCTAAAAGCACTAGGGTGGAGGACACGGAGTGACAAAGGACATGTGCTGAAACCTACAGACAAGTATAAAACACACTATCATGGATAAAACATAAAACTAAAGCTGCTGTGGAGGCGTTGTCGCCCAACACCAAAGGCAGGGTGCTGGGAAAGTTAAAAGTCTGCCACAGAGGGGCTAAAAGTGGCCAGCCCACTAATAGGTGGACAACTATCACTTGGGAGCCACAGTGACACTGAGGTGGGTCTTCACGATGGAGTATTTAACCATGCCTTTGCCACGTATGGCCAATACGGAGCTGGCAGAGGACAACTGCTTCCCTGTGAGAGGCCTGGATGAAAAACTTCCACACATTCATAGTCTCCTTAATGACATGCAGTTTGTTTCGCATGCTGTTATGCCATTCCATCTCCCAAAGGAGGAAAACACTGTGGTGTAAGAAATAACGCAGGTCAGCTTCAGAGGTGCCTATCCCCAGAAGTGGTTTCTGCATTGCCTGTTTGTCCAGCCTCTTGGCATTGACATTGCCAGGGATCCCAACGTGTCCAGGGGTCCACATTAACACCATGGAATGGCGGGACTGTTCCAGGACATAGATGGAGTCCCGAATGGACGCTACCAGAGGGTGGTGAAGGTAGCACTGGTCGATAGCTTGTAGGCTGCTCAATGAGTCAGTACACAGGAGAAATGACTCGCCAGGGCATGAGCGGAAATGCTCAAGAGCCCGAGATATGGCCGCCAGCTCTGCAGTGAAATCACTAAAGCAAACTGGCAAGGAATGCTGCTCAACATGTCCTCCATGAACATATGCAAAGCCTACATGACCATCAGCCATTGAGCCGTCGGTGTGAAACACTTCAGAGGCCCGGAACACATCAAGAATCGAGGAGATGTAACTGCGGAGAGTGGCAGGGTTAACGGAGTCCTTAGGGCCATGCAAAAGGGCTACACGAAGCTGCGGCCAGGTGTACACCGTGGAGGCATATGTGAACAGACTGCAAGTAGAGGTGGTAAAGGGAAGGACTCCAGTTCGGAGAGAAGGGACTGCACGCGAACTGCTATTGTTAGCCCTAACATGGGCCGCCGATGCAGGAGATGGAATGCCACCGGCGGGAAAAGAAGATGGTTATTTGGATTGTCAGGAGAAACAATGAATCTGTGCTACATCGAGCAGTTTCACACGTCTGATCTGCAGTGGAGGGAAATCAGCCTCCACCAGTACGCCGGTCACCAGACCCGTCCTAAAAGCCCCTGTCACTAATCAAACCCCACAGTGGTGCACAGGGTTGAGTAAATGCAATGCTGAAGGCACTACCAAACCATAAACCACACTCCCATAGTCAATTCGGGATGGGAAAAGGGCTCTGTAGAGCTGCAGCAGTGTACAGCGATCTGCAACCCAATTGGTGCTGCTCAGGCAACGGAGAGCACTGAGGTGCTGCCAGCACTTCTGCTTATGCTGACGAAGATGAGGGAGCCAAGTCAATCGAGTGTCGAAAACCAGCCCTAGGAATTGATATGTCTCCACTAAGGTGAGTGGATCATCATTAAGCTAAAGTGTGGGTTCCGGATGAATGGTACTATGCTGACAGAACTGCACGAGAGACAACTTTGCAGCTGAAAACTGGAAGTCGTGTGATAGAGCCCATGACGGCGCCTTGTAGATGGCTAACTGGAGGTGCCACTCAGCAACAACAGTACTGGAGCAGGAATACGAAATGCACAAGTGATCTGCACACAGAGAAGGTTAGACGGAAGTTCCCACAGCCGCTGCTAGATCATAAATGGGCACTAAAAATAGAGACACTCAATACAGAGCCCTGTGGAACTCAATTCTCCTGGATATGGGTGAAACAATGGGAGTCACCAACTTGGACATGGAAAGTACGGAGCGAAAGGAAGCATGGGATAAAAATTGAGAGTGGTCCCCAGAGATACCACTCATTCAATGTGGCAAGGATATGAGGTCACCAAGTCATATCATAAGCTTTACGTCAGTCAAAAAAGACAGTAAGCAGAAGTTTCCATCTGGAAAAGGTTGTTCAGATGGCAGACTCGATGGACACAAGATTATCAGTGGTAGAGCGAACATGGCGGAAGCCACACTGACATGGAGCCAGCAAGCCACATGACTCCAGTACCCAACCCAACTGCTGACATACCGTACGCTCCAGCAGCTTACAAAGAACGTTGGTGGCTATCCACATTAAGCTGGTTTTTACAGGGTTTGAGCACTAGAATGATGGTACTCTCCTGCCATTGTGGTGGAAAGATGCCGTCACACCACATACGGTTGAAGATTACAAGGATTTGTTGTTTGTGGTTGGATGATAAATGTTTAATCATCTGGCTGTGGATGCGATCAGGCCTAGGAGCCATGTCGGGGATATGTGCAAGGGCACTGGGGAGCTCCCACTCTGTAAATGGAGCGTTATCAGATTCACTGCAGCGTTTAGTGCATGAGAGGACGTTCCCTTCCAGCTGATGATTGAGTGCACAAAAGGCTGGCGGGAAATTTTCCGATTGACAATCTCGAGCAAAGTGCTCACCAAAGTGTTTGGAAATCGCATTTGCGTTGGTACATAACTCGCCATTTATGGTAACCACAGGGATAGCTGTTAGGGCCTGGTACCTGAAAAGACGTTTGATCTTTAACCTGACTTGGGAAGGTAACGTGTGGCACCCAACAGTGGAGACGTATCACTCCCAACACTCCTTCTTCCTTTGTTTGATAAGGCAGCGAACACGGGCACAGAGCCATTTAAAGGCTATGAGGTGCTCCAGGAAAGTGTGCCACTTCCACAGCTGTAGAGATCACTGAAGCTTCTTAATTGTTTCAGTGACTTCCGTCGACCTCCAAGGGAAACATTGCTGCCGCAGAAACATTTATGCTAGTCACCTGCTTAACCATCAGTTCCATGTTACGGTGTAGGGGAGATAAAGCAATGACAGCAGAGGTTAAAGTTCCCCAGTCTGCTCTGCTCAAAGCCTATCTGGGCACGCATCAATGTGCCTGACGCTGGGGCAGTGACAGGAAGATGGGGAAGTGGTCGCTACTACACAGGTCGTGATGTGCTCTCCAGTGGATAGATGGGTGAAGTCCTGCGCTGCAAATTGATAAATCAATGGCCGAGTAACTACCACAAGCCACACTGAAATGTGTAGCGGCCGCAGTATTTAAGAGGCAGAGGTCGAATTGCAGCAGTAAAGTTTCAACATCTCTGCCATGGCCAGTAGGCATAGTACCACTCCACAAGAGGTTATGGGCATTAAAATCCTCCAGAAGTAGGAAAGGTTTAGGGAGTTGATCAAGCATTCCAGCTAATACATTCAGGGGTACTGCGCAATCTGGAGTAAGATTTACACTGCAGAAAGTTATTTCCTGCGCCGTCCTTATTCTGACAGCCACATCTTCAAGAGCTATTTGAAGCACATATTCAATACACACCGAATTTAGGAAACATACGCAAACTCCACCTAACTCTCTATTATAGTTGCTACGGTTCCTGTAATATCCCTTATAGCCATGGAGGGCATGAATCCGCATTGCTGGGAACCTGGTTTCCTGGGGGGCAATGTATATAGCAGGTGTAAAGCTTAACAGTAGTTGTAGCTAAGCCAGGCATTGGAAAAAAACACCGCAATTCCACCGGAGGATGACATCGTGAGACTGCGAAGGCATGGAAAATTCAATGCTGCCACAGATTCATTGCCTGATTAGTCTATATTCTTTGTGTCTGTGGGCCTGGTGAGATCAAGGGCCTCAGCGGACGTCAAAATCTCCACTTCATCATCAGCTGCAGAGCTTGTAGGTAGCAGTTGTGTTGGTGCCCCTGCCATTTCCTTGGTCTTAGGCATTTTCTTTTTGGATTTCTCTCGTTGCTCCTTGGGTTTCCCTGGCTGGGAAGACTTCACTGGCTCAGTCTCTGGGACTGAGGATGAGCGTGAAGCCATACTACCAGCTGCTCTTGGGATCTTCAGCGACTTGCAGGTGTCATCTTTCCCACTAGAAGAAACCTCGGAAGGGAGTGACACAAGGGACCCCTTCCTAGTGCTAGAAGCCAAAGAAGACTTACGCTTCTCTGGATTAGAAGTGGGGACATATGTCGCCGATGGCTGGGGAGGGAGGGGGGAGGTATTGGTCCTTCAGTAGTTCGCACATGAGAAACAGTGTGGGCAATGACCCCTACCATCAAGGGGGCAGGTGTAGTCTTCCAGCTCTAAGAGGTGACCTGGGTTTGCGGAGCTGATGGTGCCAAAACTACTTTAACGGCAGTGTCAGATGTTGTCATACACACAGAATGCAGGTGCTTGATTTGTATCTTAGCCTCAGATGATGGTTAGTCTGTTCAGGGCCTTGTACTCCACGATTTTCCTTTCTGTCTGGAGAATCCAGCAGTCAGGTGAGCTAGGCAAATGGTGCTCTCCACAGTTGATACAGATGGGAAGTGGGGGCATGGAGTATTGGGACGTGATGTACTTCTGGAATCTCGGCATGTGGTGCAGGAAGACATATGGGCAATCTTCCAGTACTTAAAGCACCACACTGGGGGAGGGATATAGTGTTTACATCACACCTGCAGACCATCACCTTCACCTTCTCGGGTAATGTATTACCATCAAAGGCCAAGATGAAGGCACCACTGGCAACCTGATTATCCTTCAGACCCCGGTGGACACACCGGATGAAATGTACACTCACCACTCTAAATTGGCGCGCAGCTCATCGACGGACTGCAAAAGAAGGTCTCTGTGAAATATGATACCCTGGACCATATTTAAGCTCTTATTGGGTGTGACATTTACAGATATATCCCGCAGCTGGTCACAAGCGAGTAATTCCCATGAGGATGATGTTTTAATCAAGACTGACCCAGGTCTCATTTTGGACAAGCCCTCCACCTCCCCGAACTTGTCCTCTAAATGCTCAACAATAAACTGAGGCTTCATCGTCGTGAAAGGTTCCCACCAGCTCTCAAACATACAAGGTACTGGGGCAAATTAGATCTTCTGCCTTCCTTAGCCTGACATTCCTCCCATGGTGTGGCCAGTGAGGTGAACAATTTTCTGTCATACTTCTGTGCGTTGAATTGAGCTAGTGATCGCTTAGAGGCTGCTGGTGTTTCACCACCAGCAATAGACGATGGACTACACTTCATCGCGTGTCATCTGCCATGATGCCACCCACTCCGACAGGGGCCCTACCCACAGCCACCACCCACCCTCAGCAAAAGCCACCTGACAGGATGGACATTGCCAGGAGTCCCGATGCCCCACGGGGATGGACATCTACTCCTTGGAATACATGGGGAGATAACGGTGCAGGCATCAGCAGAGTGATCCCTGTGTGGTCAGGGGGCTACTACCAACAGGGTACATGGCAACCACAGCACAACATATTGGCTACCATGTTGGATATCAGGTGCAAAGAAGTCCATGGTCATTGTCGATGCAGAAATCGACACTGCATAGTGAATAGTGTCCTTGCCCAGGGGATGGAGAATGGGCATGACTGCAATGCAACGACAAGAAAGTGGGCTAAAGATGTCAATGCACAATGGACACCATGCACTTTGTAAGGCGCCCTTCCCAAGTTGGCTCACTCTTCAGGAAAATTTTGAAGATTGGAGGTCAGATCTTACAGGGGACCATCACATAAAGGCAGGAATACCTCTGGCCTATTCCAATCCCCAGACCCACAGGGGCGAAAAATCATAAGAGTGAGCAAAATATAATACAGAAAGCTAGGTTATGCAACCATAGCATCCTGTGAGGCTCCTTTTGAAGAGAGATTAAGGCTGTGATTAAGATTGTTATCAAGTCAATTGTACTTTGGTCTGCAGAACATCACAGTTTCTTGTGATCTTCCTTAACAGTGCAGTTAATAAGAAAAATGGGCTGGAGGGAAGAAGAAAAACAGCAAGCGTTTGTAAATACACATTTGTATGTAACGAGAAAAGTTAATTTTAAAAAAGTGATAAATGAAGAATGGTCATAATCAGGTGTAACATTGCTTCAGCTATACCTGCGTCCTTCGAAGTGGAGGTTGCCTACCTCCAATACAGGGAACCAGTCAACCAGTGTTATTTCTTCTTCCTGAAATAAATTTGTTCTGTTTAGGTTCTATAACAACAAATAAGCAAATTTACAAAAGTTACATAATATTATAATATATCATATTTGAAGCAATTTGCCAATCATTGCATCGGTTCAAAAACTTATCAACACTTTATGTGTTTATGCAGTACTTCATAACAGACAACTGTCATTTGTGAAAAGACTGAAGATCTATTAATATTGATTGTCTGGTCATCACCATATAATGTAATGAGGATCATAACACAACCTACCTTTTTTGCGTTAAGGCACAGACCTGACTGTGGTCATAAGCACCCATGTCATAACCTTAGAACACCTTTATGCGAAAGATGTTAAGAGCAACTGTATGTTAAGCTCAATCAACAGAAGGAAAGAGCTAAAATCAAGAACTACTACTTGAAGAAACATCAATAAAATATGCCGTAGTGGCAGCAGAGATCCCTAAACAAACATTAAATGTCCTTTGCAAAATTGCTATCATTTATATAAACAATCTGCACGTTGCACGCCAAAATAACCAATAACTCAGGTGGAAAACATACAATTAAACATAAGCAGTTCAGAAAAGGATATCGGATCAGAAAATAGCAAACCATCAAGTTATTATTATGACCAACGCAAAGTGGTGGGAGATCACCACTCAACAAATGGTGATGGCTAAAAAGACAGTGCCCAATAAACAACCTAGTTAAAATGATCATCTTGCAGTGAAAGAGCCAAGAGGTGGCCAGCCGAACCGTTGGGAGAGGTTAAGTCAATGGAGCTTGTTCCAGTAAAGAGAAAACCAGTGGTGATGCAAAAGTGACACCATCTACCAACAGACAGCAACAAGAAGATCATCTGAATCAATGGAAGAGCTGGCAGGTTGAGGTAGGACTGCAGTCTTGTCACACATGAGAACAATGTGACGAGGAACCCACAAGAAAATCATAGTGGCTCCCTCAAAAACAACAACTGTAAGCTTCCTTGGACTCTTCCAGCACAATGAGGATCTGAAGGCTTGTGAGAGAATTGGAGCATATGACACAATTAAAAGGTGTATATTGTGAGATGTGCTAGGTGGTCCGAAAGAGCACAAAGAGCTCTGCTTTAAAAATCTAGCAGTTTGCAAGAAGATCGTACCAAAAATGGTCAGTGCCAACGATAAGGCACACCAAACACCATGGACTGCGAGTCGTCAGTCTACATGAATATGCTACCACTAAATTGGGTGCAAAGGTTGAGGAGCTAACAGCAATAGATCAAATCCATTTGCCTCCCGAGGAAAATACTTTGAAGTCCAAGATAAACACGGGCAGCTACATGAAGCGAAAGTGGTGAAGGGCTCACACCAAACAGGAATGTGGCAGACTGCACGAAGCTAAGCTGTTGGAGCAGTAGCCAAATGCAAACTCTTGAAGGTAATACGAGAAAAATGTGGCCTGTACTGGCAGTTGAAGGAGGCATCAAAATAAAGGGCACAAGATGGGTGGCTGGGCACAACACAACAAATGGCAATCATATCCACTGAGGAGAAGATCATGCCCGTAGAACAGTTCCAGTTAGGCAGCTTCTGCATAGAAGGTCTCAACCAGACTAGTGTAAAGGTTGCCAGTGGCCCAACATACTCCACAACAGTAGACTGTGTTATGACCATGAATAAATGAAACCCATATAGTCTAGTTTCAAATGGACATGGGATTGGTATAAATGGAAGATGTAACGATAGTGGAAGAAACCCACTGCGACACTAGAAATTCATACAAACTGTTTTTTTCAATAGAAAAGCAAAAACAATTTTTGATCCTGCACAAGTAGAGGATCAAGACATTACCAAGGATGCCACACAACAAGGATACAAGTCCATGGAGAACTGCTTAAGATAGCTAAGTCATTGACCAATAAGGAAGTTGGATATGCCTGTGGGAAAACAGATCATGGAAGTGTTAATGGGGACAGCAAAGATGGTCAGTTGGATCTACATCTACATCTACATCCATACTCGGCAAGCCACCTGACGGTGTGTGGCAGAGGGTACTTTGAGTACCTCTATTGGTTCTCCCTTCTATTCCAGTCTCATATTGTTCGTGGAAAAAAGGATTGGCTGGTTGGTTTAGAAGCAGGAGAAGGAACCAAACTACAAGGTCATCGTTCACTTGGTCCTAATAAAATAATGCCCCAAGTGTGAGGATAAAATGGACGAAACATATAACACAAAACAGAAAGAAAGAAAAAGCCAAAACAGTGAAGAGGCAGCAACGAATACTAAGAGAAAAAAAAGGGTACAGAAAAGAAACAGAAATACGCTAGAAACGAAAGACAGTAAAACATGAAAGCAGATTACAGTGGCTGACCAACCACAAGAATAAAAAGGGAAAGCCAGCCACTCTGTAATACATTAAAACCTCCACCCTAAAAGCACTAGGGTGGAGGACACAGACAAACAAAATACATGCACTAAAACCTACACTGAATTATGAAACACACTCTCACGAATATAACGTAAACAAAAACTGCAGTGGAGGCATTCTCGCCCAACAACAAAGGCAGGGTACTGGAAAAGTTAAAAGTCTGTCACAGAGGGGCTAAAAGTGGGCAGTACAGCTAGAGGTGGGCAACTGTCATTTGGGAGCAACAGCAACACTGAGGTGGGTTCTCGAGACGGTGTAGGTGACCATGTGTTAGCCACATATGGCCAGTGCTGAGCCGGCAGAAGACAGCTGATTCCCTGCAAGAGGCTTGCATGGAACACTTCCACACATTTATAGTATCCTTAATGACATGCAGTTTGTTGTACATGCTGTTATGCCATTCCGTCTCAAAATGCCGGAAAACCCTGTGATGTAAGGCATAACGTATTTCAGCTTTGGAGAAGCCTATCTCCAGAAGAAGTTTCTACATTGCCTGCCAGCATGTCAGCAAGTTCGTTGCCCAGGATTCCAACATGTACTGCAGTCTACACAAACACTATCGAACAGCGGGTCTGTTCCAAGGCATAGATGGACTGCTGAATGGATGTTACCAGAGGGTGGTGAGGGTAACACTGGACGATAGCCTGTAGACTGCTCAATGAGTCAGTACACAGGAGAACTGACTCGCCAGGGCATGAGTGGATGTACTCAAGAGCAAGAGATGTGGCCACCAGCCCTGCAGTGAAAACACTGCAGCCAACTGGCAAGGAGTGCTGCTCAATATGTCTTACATCATCAGATGCAATGCATACGTGTCCATCAGCCACTGCGCCGTCAGTGAAAACCACTTCACAGCCATGAAACACGACAAGAATCGAGAGGAAGTGACAGCAGAGAGTGGTGGGGTTAATGGAACACTTAGGGTCACGCAAAAGGTCCACACGAAGCTGCGGCCAAGACATACACCAAGGAGGCATACATGAACAGTCCGCAAGTAGAGGTGGTAAAGGGAAGGACTCCAGTTCAAAGAGAAGAAACCGTATGTGAACTGCTATCATAAACCCTGATCTGGGCCACTGATGCGGGAGATGGACTGCAATAGGAGACGGTAATTTGGATGCTCAGGGGAATTATTAATGTGTTCTGCATAACTGGTTAGCAGTTGCACGTGTGATCTGCAGTGGATGGAAACCAGCCTCCACCAGTGCACTAGTCACCGAGTCGTCCTAAGGGATCCCGTCGCTATTCAAACCCTACAGTGGTGCACAAGGTCACGTAAGTGCAATGCTGAAGGCACTGTCGAACCATAAACCACTCTCCTATTATGAATTCAGGATTGGACAAGGACTCTGCAGAGCTGCAGCCGTGTACAGCGATCTGTACCCCAATTTGTGTTGCTCAGGCAATGGAGGGCATTGAGGTGATGCCAGCACTTCTGCTTAAGCTGATGAAGATGAGGGAGCCAAGTCAATCAAGCGTCAATAACCAGTCCTAGGAATTGCTTTGTCTCCACTACAGTGAGTGGATCATCATTAAGGTAAAGTGCAGGTTCTGGATGTATGGTATGACACCGACAGAAGTGCATGACATATGACTATGCTGCTGAAAACTGGAAGCCATTAGCAAGAGCGCATGGCTGTGCATTATGTGGTTCACTGGAGGCGCCACTCAGCAATAACATTAGTGGAGCAGCAATATGAAATGCAGAAGTCATCCGCATACCGAGAATGTGAGATGGAGGGCTGACAGCCGCTGCTAGACCTCTAATGACCACTAAAACTAGAGAGTCACTCAATACAGAGCCCTGCAGGACTCCATTCTCCTGGATATGGATGGATCTATGGGAGTCGCCAACTTGGACATCAAAAGTACGGAACGATAGGAAGTTTGGGATAAAAATCGGGAGTGATCCCCGGAGACCGCACTCAGACATGGCAAGGATATGACATTGCCAAGTCATGTCGTATGCTTTACAGAAGTCAATAAGGACAGTAATCAAGTGTTGCTGTCTGGAAAAGGCTGTTCGGATGGCAGACACAATGAAAACAAGATTATCCGTGCTAGAGCGACACTGGCAGAAGCCACCCTGACATGGAGCCAGCAAGCCACGTGACTCCAGGAAACAACCAGGACCCAACCCAACTGCCGACAAACCATAAATTCCAGCAGCTCACAAACAACGTTGGTGAGGCCGATGGGCCGATAGCTATCCACATCAAGAGGGTTTTTACTGGCTATGAGGACCGAAATAATGGTGCTCTCCCGCCAATGCGATGGAAAGATGCCATTGCACCAGGGCCACTGAAGATGACAAGCTTTTAGTCAGATGAGAGATGTTTAATCATCTGGCTGTGGATGCGATCAGGCCCAGAAGCTCTGTTGAGACAATGCGCGAGGGCACTCACTGAGGAGCTCACACTCTGTAAATTGGACGTTACAGGATTCACTACAGCCTGTAGTGAATGAGAGGAAGTTCCCCTCCAGCTGATGTTTGCATGTGTGAAAAGCTGGAATGATAGTTGCTCGGCACAGAACCTGCGAACCACGCTTGCATCAGTACATAACTAGTAACTTATAGGAACATTGGGGACAGCTGATGGGGCCTGTTACCCGAAAAGAGGTTTGATCTCTGCCCCTATTTGTGAAGGTGCCGTGTGACTCACAATGGTGGAGACATATCTCTCCCAACATTCCTTCTTCCATTGTTTGATAAGGTAGCAAACATGTGCACAAAGCCATTTAAATGCTGTGAGGTGCTCCAGGGCAGTGTGCCACTTCTGCAGCTGTAGAGATCACTGATGCTTCTTAATTGTTTCAGCGACTTCCGTCGACCTCCAAGGGACTGCCTTATGCCTCAGGCACCCTAAAGAGTGAGGGACCACATTTTCTGTTGCAGAAACATTTGTGCTAGTCACCTGCTTAACCATCAATTCCATGTTATGGTGTAGGGGAGGTACAGCGATGAAAGCAGAAGTTAAAGTTCCCCAGTCTGCTCTGCTCAAAGCCCATCTGGGCACGCATCCATGTGCCTGATGCTGGGGCAGTGACAGGAAGATGGGGAAGTGGTCGCTACTACACAGTGGATAGATGGGAGAAGTCCTGGGCTGCAAATTGATAAATGAGTGGGCGAGTAACTACAATGAGCCACACTGAAATGTGTTGCGCCACAGTATTTAAGAGGCAGAGGTCAAATTGTGGCAGTAAAGTTTCAACATCTCTGCCATGGCCAGTAGGCATGGTAACACTCCACAAGGGGTTATCAGCATTAAAATCCTCCAGAAGTAGGAAAGGTTTAGGGAGTTGACCAAGCATTCCAGCTAATACATTCGGGGGTACTGCACCATCTGGAGTAAGATATACACTGCAGAAAGTTATTTCCTGCACCGTCCTTATTCTGACAGTCACAGCTTCAAGAGCTATTTGAAGCACATGTTCAATACACACCGAATTTAGGACACAAACGCAAACTCCACCTGTCCCTCGATTACAGTCGCTACGGTTCCTGTAATATCCCTTATAGCCGAGACGGGCAGGGATCCGCATTTCTGAGAACCAGAGTTCTTGGAGGGCAATACAGATAGCAGGTGAAAGCTTAACAGTTGCTGTACCTCAGCCAGGCGATGGAAAAAACCGCCGCAATTCCACAGGAGGATGACATCATGAGACTGGGAAGGCATGGAACATTCAATGAGGCAGTTTACATCTCAGTCACCTGCTACCACTGATTTATTGCCTGAACAGTCTATGTCCATTGTGTCTGAGTGTCTGGCGATCTCTAGGTCCTCAGTGGATGCCAAAATGCTGACCCCATCCTCAGTCACAGAACTTGTAGGTAGTGGTGGTGTGGGTGCCACTGCAATTTCCTTCGCCTTAGGCGATTTCTTTTTTGATTTCTCTCGCTGTTGCTTGAGTTTCCCTGGCTCAGAGTACTTCACTGGCTCAGTCTCTGGGACTGAGGATGAGGGTGAATCCCTATGACCAGCTGCTTTGGGGCTCTTAAGCCATTGGCAGGTGTCATCTTTCCCACCAGACGATACCTGAGAAGGTAGTGACACAAGGGACCCCTTCATAGCGAGAGAAGTCAAAGAAGATTTATGAGTCTCCAGATTAGAAGTGGCGGTGGACGTTTCTGGAGGGGGGGGGGGGGGGGGGGGGAGCGTGGGGTGTTGCTGTTGCTCCCAATGTAGGTGGTTGGGTGGTGCAGGAGCAACAGGTAGGGAAATGGCCCGTACCATCAAGGGGGCAGGTGTAGTCTTCTGACTCTGAGATGTGACATGGGTTGGCGGAGCTGATGGTGCCACAACTGTTGTAGCAGCAGCGTAAGAACTGACACACAAAGGATGCAGGCATTCAAATTTTCTCGTAGCTTCAGTTTAAGTCAGTCCTTTCTTTCTCGAGAATCCTGCAGTCAGGCAAGTAAGGCAAATGGTGCTCTCCACATTTGACACAGATGGGAGGCGGGGCACATGGAGTACTGGGATGTGACTGGTGTCCAAAATCTCGACATGTGACACTGGAAGTACAGTGGGAAGACATATGGCCAAACTTCCTGCACTTAAAGCACTGCATTGGTGGAGGTATACAAGGCTTTACATCACACTGGTAGATCATCACCTCGACCTTCTATGGCAATGTATCACCCTCACACTCCAAGATGAAGGCAGTGCTGGCAACCTCATTATCGTTCAGAACCTTGTGGACATGCCGGATGAAATGTACACCTAACTGCTCTAAATTGGCGTGCACCTCATCATCGGACTGCAAAAGAAGGGCTCTGTGAAATATGATACCCTGAACCATATTTAAGCTATTATGGGGCATGATGGTTACAGAAACAGCCCCCAGCTTGTCACAGGCAAGTTATTCCCGTGACAGGGCAGAGGATGATGATTTAATCAAGACTGACGCAGATCTCATTTTGGACAAGCCCTCCACCTCCCCAAACTTGTCCTCTAAATGCTCAATAAAAAACTGAGGCTTCATCGTCATGAAAGATTCCCCATCAGGTCTTGAACATACAAGGTACTGGGGCAAATAATAAGGTCCGCTTCCAGCCTTACCCAAACGTTCCTCCCATGGTGTGGCCAGCGATGGTAATGATTTGAGCTTGTACTTCTGTGATTTGTATTGAACTCGTGATCTCTTAAAGACTGCTGGTGTTCCACTACCAGCATTTTTTTTTTTTTTTTTTTTTTTGTTTGTGGTTTTAGGGCGCAAAACTTCTATGGTCATTAGCGCCCAGCCCGTGACGTAGAAACCAGGAAAAAAACGAAATTTAAAATCAGCAGCAATGGAAACAAAGTCAGAAAATTTGAGAAACTAAAGGCAGAAGGAATGCTTAAAAGTCCACTATAGAAAGGGGTTGGTTGTCCCCAAAAAAAAGCTTCAAATGACTGACGTCATTTCACTGTCACTAACAAACTGTAGAACGCGGTCAGCTGAGCGCGTGTCATCTGCTAAAATCGACGATAGATCAGGCGAGAGCTGTAGACGGGAGCGTAACGGATTAAAATAGGGGCATTCAATTAAAAGGTGTCTGACCGTCCACAGCTGAGAGCAGTGGGGACAAAGTGGGGGAGGATCACCGCTTAAAAGATGTCGATGACTAAAAAGACAGTGCCCTATCCGGAGTCGAGCTAAAATTACCTCCTCCCGACGACGCGTTCGGGAGGAAGAGGTCCAAGCGCAAGGAAGGGCTTTCACTTCCCGCAATTTATTGTGGGGAAGTGTTGACCAATGCGCATGCCATAAATGAGTAACTTGGCGACATAAACCGCTCCGTAGATCGGTAAACGGAAGAGACTGAAGAGCTGGCCGAGGAAGAGAGACTGCAGCCTTGGCCGCTATATCGGCCGCCTCATTTCCACAGATACCAGCGCGTCCCGGGAGCCAGAGGAACGCCACTGAGACGCCCCCCAGGTGGAGCAAGCGCAGACAGTCCTGAATCCGGTGGACCAGAGGGTGCACAGGGTAAAGAGCTTGGAGACTTAGGAGAGAGCTGAGAGAATCTGAGCAGATTACGTACTGTATCCGCTGATGGCGGCGGATGTAGTGGACAGCCTGGAGAACAGCGTAAAGCTCCGCAGTATAAACCGAACACTGGTCGGGAAGCCGAAAGTGATTTGGGGTGTCGCCAACAATATAGGCACTCCCTACACCTAACGATGTTTTCGAGCCATCGGTGTAAATAAATGTGGCTTCCGTCATTTGTGCACATAGAGCAGCAAATGCCTGACGGTAAACAAGTGTAGGGGTACCATCCTTGGGAAATTGACATAGGTCTCTGAGCAAGTCGATCCGGGGATGGAGCCAAGGCGGTGCTGTACCCCAAGTTGTCAAGAAGGTTTTAGGAAAGCGGAAGGAAAGAGAATGGAGCAGTTGACGGAAGTGGACTCCCGGGGGTAGTAGGGAGGAGGAGCGGCCTGCATACCAGACATCAAAGGAGGCGTCGAAAAAAAGGTTATGGGCTGGATTAGCAGGCATGGAAGACAGATGGCTAGCATAACGACTCAGAAGGACTGCCCGCCGATTGGACAGCGGAGGTTCAGCAGTCTCAGCATAAAGGCTTTCCACAGGGCTGGTGTAAAAAGCTCCAGACACTAAACGTAATCCACGGTGGTGGATAGAGTCGAGACGCCGAAGAATAGACGGCCGAGCTGAGGAGTAGACTATGCTTCCATAATCCAATTTCGAGCGCACTAAGGCGCGATAGAGGCGGAGAAGGACCACTCGGTCCGCTCCCCAAGAGGTACCATTCAGGACGCGGAGGGTGTTAAGGGAACGCAGACAGCGAGCCGAAAGATAGGAAACGTGGGAGGACCAGCACAGTTTTCTGTCAAACATAAGACCCAAGAATTTAGCGACGTCGGAAAACGGAAGGTTGACAGGACCTAGATGTAAGGAGGGCGGAAGGAACTCCTTACGTCGCCAAAAATTAACACAAACGGTCTTACTGGGTGAGAAACGGAAGCCCGTTTCGATGCTCCACGAGTGGAGGCGATCGAGACATCCTTGAAGACGTCTTTCAAGAAGGCTGGTCCGTTGAGAGCTGTAGTAGATCGCAAAATCGTCCACAAAGAGGGAGCCCGAGACATCAGGAAGGAGACAATCCATAATTGGATTTATGGCAATGGCAAACAGTACAACACTCAGCACGGAGCCCTGGGGTACCCCGTTTTCTTGGGAGAAAGTACGGGAGAGAGTAGTGTTCACCCGCACCCTAAATGTGCGCTCTGCCATAAATTCGCGAAGAAAAAGGGGCAGCCGGCCTCTAAAGCCCCAAGAGAACAGTGTGCGGAGGATGCCTGTCCTCCAACAGGTATCGTACGCTCTCTCCAGATCAAAAAATATTGCTACCGTTTGGCGTTCCCGGAGAAAATTATTCATGATATAAGTGGAGAGAGCAACAAGATGGTCAACAGCAGAACGATGCTTTCGGAATCCGCATTGGGCTGGTGTTAAAAGACTGCGGGACTCCAGCCACCAAGCTAAACGGTAATTCACCATACGCTCCAAAACCTTACAGACACTACTCGTGAGAGAAATGGGGCGATAGCTAGAGGGGAGATGTTTGTCCTTTCCAGGTTTCGGAACGGGAACGACAATAGCTTCCCGCCATCGCCTGGGAAAGGTACTGTCGGTCCAAATTCGATTATAAAGGCGAAGGAGGTAACGCAGGCTATGGGTTGATAAATGCAGCAACATTTGGACATGGATACCATCCGGTCCTGGGGCGGAGGAGCGAGAAGAAGAGAGTGCATGTTGGAGTTCGCGCATGGAGAAAACAGTATTGTAGCTTTCGCGATTTTGAGAGGAGAAAGCAAGATGTCGCACTTCCGCTGCACGTTTCTTCGGGAGAAACGCTGGCGGGTAATTTGAAGAGCTCGAAATCTCAGCAAAATGCTGACCCAATGAGTTAGAAATTCCGACGGGGTTCACTAAGGTATCATGCGCGACAGTGAGCCCAGAGACCGGGGAGAAACTAGGCGCGCCTGAGAACCGTCGAAGCCGACTCCAAACTTCCGAGGAGGGAGTGAAGGTGTTAAATGAGCTAATAAAGAATTTCCAGCTTGCCTTCTTGCTATCGCGGATGACGCGACGGCATCGCGCACGGAGCTGCTTATATCGGATACAGTTGGCCAAAGTTGGATGGTGACAGAAAATGCGAAGAGCACGTCGCCGCTCACGTATTGCGTCACGGCATGCCTCGTTCCACCAAGGAACTGGAGGGCGCCGGGGCAATTCGGAGGTGCATGGTATTGAACGTTCCGCAGCTGTGAGAATAACGTCGGTAAAATGTGTGACCTCATCGTCGACGCTGGGAAAGCGACGGTCATCGAATGTCGCTAGAGACGAAAAAAGTGTCCAATCGGCTTGGGCAAACTTCCAGCGTCGCGAGCGCATATATGGCAGTTGAGGCTGCAGTCGAAGAACACATGGAAAGTGGTCACTCGAGTGTGTATCATCAATGGCGAACCATTCGAAGCGCCGAGCTAGCGTAACAGTACCAACCGCAAGGTCCAAATGGGATAAATTTGCCGTGGAGGCAGATAAAAATGTGGGGACCCCAGTGTTGAGGCAGACTAGATCCGCTTGGTGGAAGACGTCTAGCAATAGTGAGCCACGTGGACAAGGATGTGGAGATCCCCAAAGCGGGTGGTGGGCATTGAAGTCCCCAACCAACAAATAGGGGGGTGGAAGCTGATCAAGAAGATGAAGGAGATCAGCTCGTGCCATTGGTGTAGACGATGGAATGTATACCGTACAAAGAGAGAACGTGTACCCAGAAAGGGAAAGACGGACGGCGACAGCTTGGAAGGAAGTGTTTAAGGGGATTGGGTGATAATGGAGAGTATCATGGAGCAGAATCATGAGTCCTCCATGGGCTGGAGTGCCTTCAACAGAGGGGAGGTCATATCGGACGGACTGAAAATGAGGGAGAACAAAGCGGTCATGGGGACGCAGCTTTGTTTCCTGAAGACAGAAGACGACCGGCGAGTAGGATCGTAAGAGGATCGACAATTCCTCCCGATTGGCGCGAATGCCGCGGATATTCCAGTGGATAATGGACATTGGGTGAACAGAAAAGGGAGGAACGTGACCAAGGGTGCTGTCAACTCAACGACTGCTCAGAGCTTGCGACCGACAGCATGGAATGGCATTCAGTCGAAGGCAGAAGATCCTGATCCATAGGTTGGTCAGGAGCAGCTCCTGCCACCAACGATCGGCCAGTTGACCGGCCACCAACAGTGCGCCTCGGCGACACGGAAGATGGCCGAGGGCGATTTCCGCCAGGAGGTGCTGTAGATGGGACACGCCTTGGCGGAGAAGGAGAGGAACTGTGTTTCTTCGTAGCCTTCTTGGAGGTATGTTTAGATGAAGGAGGAACCGATGGTTGTGAAGTTGTAGTACGTAAAAACTCTTCACGAGAATGCTCTTTTTTTGAAGACTTGGCGTCTGACTTTTGGGCTCGAGATTTAGCAGAACCCGACGAAGGGTGAGCCATAGAGTGGGCAGGTGAAAGAGGTGAGGTTGAACGGGCGATCTTTGCGCTGGCCGATCTGACGACCGTGGTACTAAATGTGAGGTCGCAAGTCTGCGTGGCCGCCTCCTTTGTTGACCGAGGAGAAGCAAGGACAGCGCTGTATTTTCCTTTCTGAGGCACAGTGGGCTGGCGACTGGCGAGTAACTTTCGAGCAGCAAAGGTCGACACCTTTTCCTTCACTCTTATTTCCTGGATCAGCTTTTCGTCCTTAAAAACGGGGCAATCTCGAGAGGAAGCAGCGTGGTCACCCAAACAGTTGATGCAGTGAGGGGATGGAGGTGGACAAGCACCCTCATGGGCATCCTTGCCACACGTAACACATTTGGCCGGATTGGAACAGGACTGGCTGGTGTGATTGAACCGCTGACATCGATAGCAACGCGTAGGGTTTGGGACATAAGGGCGAACGGAAATTATCTCATAGCCTGCTTTGATTTTTGATGGGAGTTGAACTTTGTCAAATGTCAAGAAGACAGTGCGGGTCGGAATGATGTTCGAGTCAACCCTTTTCATAACCCGATGAACAGCGGTGACGCCCTGGTCAGACAGGTAGTGCTGAATTTCTTCGTCAGACAATCCATCGAGGGAGCGTGTATAAACGACTCCACGCGAGGAATTTAAGGTACGGTGCGGTTCCACCCGGACAGGGAAGGTGTGGAGCAGAGAAGTACGCAGCAATTTTTGAGCCTGGAGGGCACTGTGTGTTTCTAACAACAGGGTACCATTCCGTAATCTCGAACAAGACTTTACGGGACCCGCAATTGCGTCGACACCTTTCTGAATAATGAAAGGGTTGACCGTGGAAAAGTCGTGACCTTCGTCAGACCGAGAAACAACAAGGAACTGTGGTAACGATGGAAGAACCATCTGTGGCTGAGACTCAGTGAACTTACGTTTGTGAGCAGACATAGTGGAAGGTGAGGAAACCATTGCGGAAGAATCCCCCATGATTACCGGCGTCTCCGATGGCGCGCTCCTCCCTTGTGGGGGCCTCACCGAGGGCACACCCGCCTTAGGTGATTGTTCACACCTCAGGTCACACCTCCTGACAAACGGACGGAGGGACCAATCGGCACTTTCGGAAGGTATCAGCTCGGGTAATCACCCCTCCCTGGGCCTGGCCGTTACCAGGGGGTACGTACGTGTCCTACCTGTCTACCCGGGGCGGGGAATTACGCGTTACCCCGTCACCGGCTACGCATGGAAGTGCGTGGGTCGGCCTTCAGACACGCACAGGGAGGAAAAAAGAGAAAGGGAAAGGAAAGAAGAGGGGGTCTCAAACGCCGCAGCGAAGAAAAGGGCAAGGAGAAGAGGGAAGGAAAAGAGAAGGACAGAGGAAGGACGAGGACTTGTAAGTGTAGAAAGCAAGTAAGTTGGAAAAGTTTCGAGCGTCCGTCTCCGGACGTAGGCACAAACCATACTCCCAGAGGGGGAGAAAGGGAAGGAAATAGTCAGAGGTGAGGGGGGGGGGGCGAAGATGGGGGACGGGGAGGGATGCGGAAAGGGAAGGGAAGGTATGCAGCCCGGAAAGGAAGGAGGGCCACATTAGCTCGGGGTCCCGTGCTTGCTACGCACGTGTCCACAAAAGAGTTGTGGACCCCCTGGGGGGCACTACCAGCATGACATGGAGTATGCTTCGTCACATGTTTCCAGCCCTGATGCCACCCACACCGACCAGGGGCTCCCCCACAGGTGCCGCACAGCCGCAGCAAAGGCTACCTGGCAGGATGGCCATGGCTGGGAGCCCTGGTGCCCCAGGGGGATGGGCATCTACCCCTTGGCATATGTGTGGAGTTAATGGTGCAGGCATCAGCAGAGTGATCCCTTTGTGGTCAGGGGGCTACAACCAACACGCCACAATGCAGCCCCACCAGAACCGACTGCCTACCATGCTGGATATCAAATGCAAAGATGTGTGTGGTCTTCTTCGACGCCCAAATCGACACTGTATAATGTATGGTAGAAAACTCACCCAGGAAGGTGTCCTCGACCTGGAGATCTACATCTACATACACACTCCACAATCCACCATATGGCGTGTGGATGGTACCTTGTACCACAACCAACATCTTCTCTCCCTGTTCCACTCCCAAACAGAATGAGGGAAAAATTACTGCTATATGCCTCTGTACGAGCCCTAATCTCTCTCATCTTATCTTAGTGGTCTTTCCGCAAAATGTAGGATGGCAGCAGTAAAATTGTACTACAGTCAGCCTCAAATGCTGGTTCTCTAAATTTCCTGAGTAGCGATTCATGAAGAAAACAACTCATTTCCTCTAGAGACTCCCACCAGAGTTCCTGAAGCATTTCTGTAACACTCGCATGATGATCAAACCTACCAGTAACAAATCTAGCAGCCTGCCTCTGAATTGCTTCTATGTCCTCCCTCAATCTGACCTGATAGGGATCCCAAACTCTCGAGCAGTACTCAAGAATAGGTTGTATTAGCATTTTATAAGCGGTCTCCTCTACAGATGAACCACAGCAGTATGATTTTTACATGGCTGTATTTTTTATCCAGTAATTCACTTCCTCTCCTAAAGAGCTATTCAAAAATGTATCACATTATACCATTCATTGAAACACAAAGTTATTAATTATGTAACACAACAATGACTTTGTGCCCAGGATCACAAACTCTTCCACTTCCTGGAGTTGTCAGAAAACAAATGAAAACCAAGTAAACACATAACATAAGCTTTGACTCTTCTGTACCATTGCTCAGGAGAAGAACATTCAGAGGTGCTCAAAGTGGTGACCCTGGACACCGATACACTGGCACACTCATTGAATGGAAGAATTACTTACTGCTTCCAGTGTTTGTGCTAAAGAGAATTACAAGCAAGCTCAATATGTTCCTGGCTATTCTCTGGAGTTGTTGGAATATAGCCATAGACAACATCCTTAATGCATCACCAAAGAAAATGTCAGGACGATTTAAATCAGGAGACCTAGCATGCCAAGTAACTGTTCCTCCTCAACCAATCCATCTGGCAAGATACCTTCAATTCAGAACACTATGTGGATGCAAGACATTATGTGCTAGACATCCATCATGTTCATACCACATAAGCATTCTGGTCCTTAGCAGCACTTCATCCAGAAGTGGAGGAAGAATTCATCTCAAGAAGCTGGTATACGCTGTTCCATTTAGACTACCGTTAATGAAATAAGGGCCAATAATTGTAGTACCAAGCATCCCACACCAGATATTAACTCTACATTGACACTGATGTTCCCCCTATCTAAGCCATTGGGGGTTGATGCTGGACCAATAATGCATGTTCCCTGTATTTACATGTCCTTTTTTTGAGAAGGAACATTCATCGGTAAATAGAATATTGGAGAAAGAGTTTGGTTTGTTGATGATTTGCTGCTGTGCCCACTGACAGAACTGTACATGATTCTGGAAATCATTCCCATGTAGTTCCTGACGTAGGTGTGCATGGTAAGGATGGAAATTGTGATGTGTAAGAATATGATGTACACTGGTTTTAGGAATGCCAATATCGTGTTCAAGCTGTCATGTGCGCACATGGAAATTCATAGCAATAAAAGTGAGAACAGTGACTTAGGCAGCTTCCTATGTGGAAGTTCAATGATGATTGCATTGTTGTGGGTTGAATCTTCCCATTTCCTGAAGCATCGCAACAAAACGAGAAAATATACGCCAGGAAGGTGGGTTCTTATCAGGATATCACTATCTGTACAGTTCCACTGCCTGTGTAGCATTTCGCCTACCTTCAATGACAACGACAACAATAAAAGAAATGTTACGACAATGCAGTCTGTATGAAGGATAGCCTTTACTGTATGTGTACTCTACACATCAGTATTTAAAAGGATTAAAGTACCATACTAAATGTACCCTTATAAAAGAACAGTATTGCAATTATTGTTCTGCTAACTTACACTCCCCATAGGTGAGTAGCATTTCTAACTTCTCTTTGTTGGTGTACAATCTACTCGCAAAACTCCAACAGCAGTGGTTGACGGAATGACGGGTGTGAATTTTACTTAATTTTACATTTGTCCTCTGTCAACGTCAGCACGTGGATGTGTTCCATTACCATGAGTATCTCCACTAAGCACTGGGAGTGACATCATCAGTTTTGTGTTATGTAATTACATAATTTTGTGTTTCAGTGAATGGTAAATTGTGATACATTTTTGAATAGGTCTTCAGGAGAAAAAATTTAGTACTAAATAAAATATACAGTGTGCCATTTAAAAGAGTCATTCCGCTGTTCATATCTTTGTAAAAAACAAAGCTACAACACAGGCAATCATGCTAATTGATGTCCCTCTGACAGCTAAAGAACATTTACTTTAAACATTTTGTAATTTGCATCTGGACAAACAGTTACTCGAACTGGTCAAGATAAATGGGACACCCTGTATACAGCATCAATAACTTTTTATCCACTTCATGCAGCTATTCTACTTGCCCATAACTATGCCAAAATGACCTAGAGGTAGGATGGGTTAGGGAAATAGGAAGGTTCCTGGTGTCAGTGACATGTTGCTGCAGTTGCTCTCAAAATTTGCAACATTTGCAGGAGGTCAACACTTCAGCATGTTGTTACTGTAGTTGCTGCAGCAGTTTCTGCTGCTGCTGCTGCTGCAGCGACCATAATTACATAAACTGGTTCCCCAAGATGATGCAACTGGATCAATGGATGCACAAGACACATTTGTCACCAGTTTTACAACTCATTCTCAAGGTGCAGGTTCAGATGCATTAAGTCAAAAACTAGGGGACAACATGACGCCCAATCCAGCGTATAACAAGTTGCCAACAGGAAGAATTCAAGCTTTTTGAAGAACTGAAACAATTGAAATGACACACTAGCCAGAAATGTGAGCATCAGATGTAATATGCCAAGAGACGAAATCAAGAGTGTTACCCAAAACAGGCAAACATATATGAGTGGTAGAACATCAGCAGGCCTGGCTTCTAAGCAACCACACTCCCAACAGCATTAAGTCAATGGTTACCTTCTCTTCAAACCTCATAAACCAGAGGCTTTTCCAACATACATGATTAAATCATGCCCTGTCAGCAGACACTGTTACTGCAACCACTTTGTTGGCTGCTAGCATCATTGGTTCTGAACTGTGAAGGGGTTAGGCAACTCAAGGAAAATGACTAATGAACCAAGATTGAGGCAATGTAGGGTACAATGTAGGGAAGTTTGCTCCTCAGCAGTTCAGAAAAGCTGGTGTTAGTATCAATAATGCAGATGGCACAGGCTGTGAAGCAGTCATTTCATGGAAGAACATTGTGTCAGGCAGCATGCCCGACAATGGGGTGGTCTACCTGTCCCTCAGCAACAGTTTCTCAGTGGCCATTCGTATGGAAATACAGCTTCTCAGTTGTCATGCCCATGTAGAATGCATCAGAGTGGTGGCAGCTTAGCTTGTAAATCATGTGACTTGTCGCATAGGTAGCCTTGCCTCTTGATGAGGTAGGTGATTTTGTGATTGGTCTGGTCTAGGTGGTGGTGGTGGTGGTGGTGGTGGTGGTGGATGTATGGGCCAGGATTTGCATCATGGTCTATTACAGGGATATGGGAAAACATACAAGGGAATATGAGCAGGCGTTTTAAAGGGATGAATGAATATATTGTGTAGGTTCAGTGGACAGCAGCATGACACTGTTTGAGGAGTGGGAACGATAGTGGGTAGGTCATTCCTCATTTCAGGCCACAAAAAGAGGTAGTTGAAACCCTAGCAGAGAATATGATTCAGATTCTACAGTCCTGGGTCATAATGAGTCATGAGGGAAATGCTCCTCTGCAGCTCGGCAGTGGGACTTTAGGAGATGATGGGTGACAGGAGAAATCTCCTTGGACTCATCTCTCCAGTCATCCCATCACCCCCCGTTAGCCCCACCATCTGGCCACAGAGGAGTGTTCTCCATGTTACTACCACCCAGGAATGGATCAACTGAATCATATTCTCCAACAAGATTTATGAACGTGGCCTGAAATGAGAGATGTCCTACCCACTATCCCTCCTACACTTACCACAGTGGTATTCTGCCACCCACTAAAACTACACAATAACTTCGTCCATCGCTACACAACCCCTGTTCCCAACCCCTTGTCTGATGGCTCATATTCCTATAACAGACCAAGATGTCCCATACATCCTCCTCCTCCACCAACATCACCAGTCCTGTCAGAAGCATCAACTATCCCATAAAATGCAGGGCTACCTGTGAAACAAGCCATGTGATATACAATCTAAGCTGCAAACACTGTGCTGCATTCTACTTGGGCAAGACCACAGACAAGCTGTCTGTCTGCATGAATGGTCACCAACAAAGTGTCCTGAAAAAACAACAGGGCCTCACAGTGGTTGAGAGCACTGTCCAAAATTGTGTCTTAATGACTGCATCCACCGATGTGCTTCCTACCAACATCAGCTTTTTAGAACTGTAGAGATAGGATATATTGCAGGGTGGGTTCCTATGTTCCCATAAACCTCCTGGTGCATCCTGCACCTACTTAACTGTTTCCCTGTTCCCAGTCCAGCATCACACAACCTTATATTCCACAAAAGCATCCATAGTCTGCAGTGTAGTGCATGGTAGGGTGTAGTTTCCATTCTAAGAATTGTTCGGGATTTTTTCATATTCCATTCATGTATAGATCTTGGAAAGAATAACTTCTTAATTCATCTTCCTCAAAATCTATGAATGATATAAATATGGGTTTGCTTTTCTTCAAGCTATTTGGATGGGCAAATTCTAAAGTTAGAACTGATATTTCTGTAGAACAAAAACTAACCTTACAGAGATAATGTTCTATCTGTTTATAGATTCAGTATGATTTTGCACTTTTAATCTACACTTCATAACAAATTCTGGTCCACTATCACATCTGTCCCTCAAAATGTCAGTTTAAAATGTAGTGTAAAAATTCAATTTCACCATTAGATAAATTGGAAATTTTCAGTGTTCCCAGATACAACAATTTTTTATGGTAACTAACATTTCTTCTTTTTCTTCTTCTTCTTATTCTTATTATTATTATTGTTCATTTTTTAACCTATTCCAGTATTACCCCTACTTAATTTTGTGTTGACAGCACTGAAATGCCCTGACCAGATATCCTATTCTTCCTTCCACAGTGCTTTAATAATTCTCACTACATATATCTTTCCATTACAAAGGAAAATACAGAAGAAATGCTTCGGTTTCCTTTTCACGCCACTGCAAAGATGAGTGATGTAGATATTAGTGTCATGTTCATTGAGAAACAGCTAAAATCAGTGACATTGAACAAGGATTAAGGGCATGAAGAAATCCTTGTAATATCCTATATTCAATTTATACCTCAGTCAAATCCTGTTTTCACTGTAATACATTACACTGTAGATATCTTGAGCTAACTGTGCCCAGTGATTGGAAAGAAGCACAGGACATACCTATCTACAAAAAGGATACCAGAAGTGTTTAACAAAACTACCACACTATCTCATTGACGTCCATGCATTACAGAACCTCAGAACAGACTCTGAACTCAATATTTCAACAGAATTACATACTAGATGCATACCCACAAAGATTCTGATCATGCATGCTGTGAAATTTTGGGTGAAGGATGTAGGGACAAATGATTACCACAGGTTGAGGTCAGGATGATTTCTGGAGCAGTGAATGTGTTTTAAGGATAGCACCCAGATTCACAGTTCAGAAATGCTTGTGGTGGTGGTGGTGGTGGTGGTGGTGGTGGTGGAGGTGGTGGAGGTGGGGACAAACCAGGTGGCCTGGGCTGTGAAGCAGCCATTGAAACTTGGTAGGTTATGTTCATCTGCATGCTGTGCATGGTGCTCCATTTTGCTCTTGGCGATGTGTCATGTTTATGATAAGCATCAATCTATCCTTTCTGTAACTGTTGACTTTTTTTTCGTCATCAGTTTTCTGACTGGCCTGATGTGGCCCACCATGAATTCCTCTTCTGATCCAAAATCTTAATCTCAGAGTAACAGTTGCAACCTATGTATCAATTATTTATGGGATGTATTCTATCTTCCTATCTCCTCATTCCTTAGCTTACAGGCCCACATAATTTTCAACATTCATCTGCAGCACAATCTCAAATGCGATTCTTTTGTTCTGGTTCTTCTGCAGCCCATGTTTCACTATCATACAAGGCTGTGCTCCAAACATACTTTCTCAGAATTTTCTTCCTCAAATGAAGGGCTATGTTTGATACCAGTAGACTCCTCTTGGCCAGAGAACACCTTTCAGCCAGAGCTAGTCTCCTTTTGATGTCCTTTTGCTTCATTATTGGTTGTTTTGCTGTCTAGGTAGTAGAATTACTTAACTTCATCAACCTTGTGACCATCAATTTCACTCTCAAGTTTCTCACTATTTTCATGTCTGCTACTTTTCATTAATTTCATCTTTCCTTAGATTTACTCTCAATTCATATTCTGTACTCATTAGATTGATCACTGATACACTTTTACCTTCAGTTTTAATCAGATTCCTGAATTTTCATCATTGCTGCTATGCTGTACAGATTGAACAGTAGGGGTGAAAGACCACATACCTGTCTTACACTGTATTTAATCAAAGCCATTTGTTCATGGTTTAATCACTTATTATTCCCTCTTAGCTCTTGTAAATATCCTATTACCACTCTCTTGCTATAGCTTACCCCTAATTTCCTCAAAATTTCAAATATCTTGCACCATTTTACATCGTTGAACACATCTTCCAGGCCAACAAATCATATGAATGTGTCTTCATTTTTCTTTAGTCTTGCTTCCATTATGAACATCAGAATTGCCTCCCTTGTGCATTTACCTTTCCTATAGTCAAACTGATCACAATTAATAAATCTTCAATTTTCTTACCCATTCTTATTTTTGTCAATAAGTTGGATGCATGACCTGTTAAGCTGATTGTGTAATAATTCTCACACTTCTCAACTCTTTGAGTCTTTGGAATTGCATGGATGATGTTTCTCCAAAAGTCAGACGTTTTCTGCTGGACTCATACATTCTACACACCAATGTGAATTATTGTTTTGTTGCCACTTCCCCCAATGATTTTAGATATTCTGATGGAATGTTATCTACCCATTGTGCCTTATTTCATCTTAAGTCTTCCAAAGCTCTTTTAAATACTGATTCTATTACTGGATCCTCTATCTTTTCTAACTAGACTCCTGCTTCTTCTACCACATCTGGCAAATCTACCCCTTCATAAAGGCCTTCAAAATAGTTTTTCCACCTATCTACCCTCTTCCCTGAATTTATCAGTGGCCTTCCCATTGCATTCTTAATGTTACCACCCTCACTTTTAATTTCAGCAAACATTGTTTTGACTTTCCTACACACTGAATTAGTCCTTCTGACCATCATTTCTTTTTCGATTTCTTCACATTTTTCATGCAGTTATTTCATCTTAGCTTCCCTGTTGCTATTTATTTCATCCCTCAGCAACTTATTTTTGTCTTCCCAAATTTTCCTGAATAGTTTTGTGCTTCCTTCTTTTATTGATCAACTGAAGTAATTCTTCTGTCACCAATGGTTTCTTCACAGTTACCATCTTTGTACCTGTGTTTTCCTTTAAACTTCTGTGATTGTACTTTTTAGAGACATGTGTTCCTCTTCAACTGTTCTGCCAAATGAGCTATTTCTTATTGCTTTATCCAGAGCCTTGAAGAACTTCAAGCATATCTCATGCCTTAGCATGTCTGCACCCCACTTCTTTGTGTATTGAGTCTTCATAATTAATCTCTTGAACGTCAGCCTACACTTCACAACAGTTGACATTATGAAGTAAGTAACTTCTAGGCCAGTAGATTCCAAATCTTTAGTTAAGGTATTCAAGGAAATGCTTCTGTGATGCTAGACAATCAATTTATTCCTCTGTAAAGGGGAAGAAATGTAATTTATGAACTTCATAGTTTTTCTGGTGTAAATTATAAAGAGTTGTTCATGAAGTTGCCCTTATTGAATCTAATACAAAATTCAGTAAGCATTTACAGACAGAAATAATCAAACAAGCAAAACATATGAAAATTTCCAAATGGCATTGAAATATTCAACTATCATTTTACAGATAACCCACATAATCGAGACAAATATATGTTCTTTATCTTCAGAACATAATGAATCTTTAAATTTGCTGCTGCTTTCTCTTGCATACCATTAAGTCCTGGTCAGTTATCCAAGCAGGTAACCTCATTAGGCTGCGAAGTTTTGTTCCTGTGCTTGGGAAATATTTTGTCTTTGTTGTGAACCATAACATTTTGTTGGTATTCCTTTTTTTGCTAACAAAAAATTCAAAATCACTTTTGTCCTCAATCAGATAATAAGGTAGAGGGATCATGGGTGAAATTTGTGGCAATTGGATGCACTGTAAATCCTGAAGGTGTAAATCTAGATTTGGGAATTGCTTGAGGTTTTGAAGAAAAAATTCTTGTTTCTTTGAAAGAGTCAGCTCAGCTGGTGTCATTTCTTTCAGCCAGGCACTTCCAAAAATCACACCTGTGACTGTTTTAACTCTTCCAATTGTCCAGTACTTAAGTCAGCAATGTCCCAGAATATTCAAATTGTTTGAAAATACCCTTGTCAAGTAGCAAACATTCACATTTTTAATTCCTTTAGAAGCAATTTAGAATCTTTAGTTTCCTTGAGCAGCAGAGAGAATAAGAGGCATCAAAGATGTCGTTTACCTCCATTAACAATGAGGTAGGTTTTGTGAGGATAACGGCTATCACTTAGTCTTATCTGTTACTTGAAAACAAGTGTCATCAGGTAAATTGATATGATTTTCTTCTTTATACATCTTTCCTCTGAACAGAATCATGGGAGAAATACTTTTAACTACAGCATTTACATGTTCAACTACTGTTGCATTTTCAGTTTGTACATGAGCAATAATCTAACGTCCTCATATTACAGCAAATGTATGAAGCAAGTGTCGCTAAGGTTTTACTAGACTGACTTTTCCCCATTCAGTTACTCACTAGCTTCATACAACTAATAATTTTGCATATTCAATAACTGTGTTCTAGTAACAAAGAAATGAGTTTTTGAGGCATACATAATGACAGATTTCTTACAAATTACTTTGGATATCTAAAGAACTCACATTCTTTGAAACTGATAAATTGTAGCACTCTAGGTGGGCGGGTGGGGGTGGGGTGGGGGCGGGGGGGGGGGGGGGGGGGGGGGAAGGGCGCAAAAAATCACAGCTTAAATACATTACTAGTGCCTCAAGCACATGCTAGCAAGAGATTCAATAAAAGCTGTGACCTTCCACGTCTCACTCATACTTTCAGAATTGAGCAGTGGGTTTCATTTGAAACTGGAAAATAAATTTCTTTATGCCACATTCATTCATAATAATAAATTATTTACAGTAATCAAGTTGTAATCAATGGAAACTAAAATAGTGACACTGGATGGAGTGACTCACTTTTTGTGACCTTAAGCATAAGACAGGTTATCCAGATGTGAACCATTGATTTTCAACAACATCACGCACACATTTTTGTCCCATACAAAGGAGACAGCTCTTAGTAGTATTGTAACAGCCGTCTCTCTACAATTTATTTTGTACATTGAAACAACAACTAAACATAGTGAAAGAAGCAGTATCAAAATTCATAAACACGGCCACAATAACAATGGAGCAAACTGAGAGCCAAATGGAGGATGAGAGGTAGATAAAAATTTGTGAGAAGAAATTGAAGAGGAAGAGGAGGCATTTCATTTCTGTTCATGTAACAAGACACTGGCTGAAAAATTTAAGAATGATGAAGTTACACATTTCATTGGATACAGTAGTCAAACAACATTTTCCCAAAATATATTTTTACAGAATCTCCATTTACTACCGTATCATAATGCAAACAGATGAACAATTATTGTAAACAGCAAGACACGTCAGTACATTCATATGTAAATATTTAAACAATGAAGTAATCCAGGACATAATAATGATAATAATAATAATAATATGAAATCAGTAAACTGCTACTTTCCACAGAGTGGAGGTAAGTCGTACACAGGAACAACAAAAAAACTACCAAACATGTGAACTTCAGACAAACAGCTCACCTGTGAATGACCATTGTCTCTGACCTCCGAGGTGGACTGTGAGCAACTTCACATGATGGGTGAAGCAGTCTGGGTGGTGAAGAGAGAGATGAAGCTGGTACAGGATGGGAAAGTGATAGAACGGTAGATGTGGGTGACTGAAGTGATGGTTGTGGGTGCATACAGTGATGTGGTACGGACAGGGCAGGGGAATTATGTGCAGTCAGAATGCTGGACCAGGAAGTGGTGAGGAGGGGGGGGGGGGGGGGGGGGGAAGGGTGAGGAAAATGTGAGAATTAGAAGAGCAGAAAAAAGACTGTGCATGTACTTGTGAAATAGAAGGCTGTGCAGTGCTGCAGGGTGGTCCAGTTATCTCTTGGCCACAATTTGTCTGTTTCCTTTCATGCGAACATACAGCTTGTTACTTGTCACATGCAATAGAACATGGCACTGTGGTCACAGCTTAGCTTGTAGATTACACAAGCATCTGTCAGCCCACACGCCTTTTACACTGAAGGGTGAATATGTGTATTTTCATTCGTGTGTGTGTTAACTGTCAATTGTAAGTGCTTCCAAACACACACTGCCATTCATTGCCATCTGACTGGATCTGAACAATTATACAGTCCTTTAAATTCCTGGTCCTTATATAAATTGACAATTTAAATTGCTGTCTGTGGACACTAACACTTTGGTTCATCTGGGCTGAACTGTGATGGATTCGATGAAATAGCATGCAGGAGCAACCACCTGTGGGTGAAAATGCAGTGAGCTTCAATGGAGCAGCATGGGGATGAAGCCAATTTCATTAGATGATGGATCTCACTTGACTGATTGATTGATTGAGAGGGGTTATGGGACCAAACGGGGAGGTCATCAGTCCCACGATTCCTAAGTTAGACACACAAGAAACAGGGTCCAATGAAAGTGGATGGACCTAGTCAGGGGAGTCAAATAATAAAATAATGAAGAGTAAACACACACAGTAAAAGGCATGTAAGTTTAGATCAAATGTGAAAACTTGGGGAAAAAAAAGCAAAAAAGTGGGGTGGTCTTCCCATGGGGGAGTGATCATGGTCTTGTTACCATCCATGGGTCGGAGGGGTATGTGAGGAATGATGTGAGGTGCATTACAGTGAGTGGAGATGGGGATCCCAACATAAGGAAGTGATACGCATGCCAACCGGCAATCCCATGCAAGACCGTGTCAGGAGGGAGACAGTCGTCATTGGCAAAGAGTGCAGGGTACATCGGATGGTCAGGAAATTGGTGAATGATGACTGATTAAGAAAGTAGTCGTTTGCCCAGTCATATGTGTAGAGGGGGAATCCCCACCTCTATGAGGAGACTATCAACGGGACTAGTGAGAAAGGCACCAATAGCCAGATAAACCCCACAATGGTGAAGAGGGTCAAGCAGATTCAAAGTGGAAGGCGTGGCTGAGCTTTAAACCTGACCACCACAATGTAGTCTGGAGAAGACCAGGTCACAGTAAACATGGAGAGAAGTGTGACACAGTCTGCACCCCAAAATGCAAGGGCCAGGACGTGGAGAGCATTAAGTTTCCATATACATACAGTATTTTGGCGGCAAATGTAGGGCAGCCATGTCAGCTGGTTACCAAAAATAACGCCCAAGAAACAGGACTGTGCTTCAACATCAAGAAGCTGGTCACCTAAATAAAATTCTGAAATGGGGTGTACTGTGAGTCAACGATAAAAGTGCATAACCCACATTATGGAGGGAGAAAACTGGAAGCCATAGGAGTTCGCCCAACAGAGGCCCATGGGATGATTTTTGGAGCCGGCGCTCAGCAGATCTACTTAGTGGGAGCTGCATCAGATGCAAAAATCATCGACGTACAACACCAGAATAACCAGAGGTCCAACAGAGGTCACAAGCCCATAGACAGTAAGGAGGAAGAGTGTGACACTTACCACAGAACCCTGTGGGATACCATTCTCTTGAATTCCAGGGGTGCTGAGGGCAGTGCCAACTTGAGCCCGAAAGAGCTGCTGAGAGAAGAACTCACGGATAAGAATCTGAAGGGGAACATGGAAGCCCCAGTAATGGTTGGTAACTAAAGTGTGATGGGACCAAGCCATGTTGTGTGCCTTATGTAGGAGAAAAGAAGACCATGACAAGGTGCTGACAGTGAGTAAAAGCATGTTAGATGGCTTTTTCCAATCCAAGTAAATGGTCAGTTGGAGATCATCTCACTTGGAAGCCACAGTGTTACTAGGACAAAAGGCCCAGAGATTTGAGTACCCAACATAATCTGAAGCTAACCATCTTCTCATGCAGTTTACATAGTACATTTGTCAGGTTAATTGGTGGTAGCTGTCGAGAGCCGTTGGGTTCTTCCTGGCCTTAAGGACAGGGATAACTATACTGTCTCATCATTGTGACGGAAAAGCAGTTGTGAACCTAATGCAGTTCAAGATCCTAGACCATCTGGTTGTGGACATAATCTGGGCCAGCTGCGATGTCCTGTGAAGAGGTAAGAGCCTGCAAGAATTCCCATTCAGTGAAGTGTTCACTATATCACTCAGTGTGATCATACAAAGGGTGGGGGGTCTGGTCAACACTGCATTAGTGTCTGAGAAAGGTAGCAGGATAGAAAGATTATGTCAATGAAATAACAAAGTGTTCTTCTGCGAGGTCCAATGGATCAGTGCACAGACCACCTTTAAGGTTAATGTCCTGGACAACTGACTGTTACTTGCAGCCCAGAGCACTACGGAGCTCGGACCGAACCTGCAATTAAGAGGCATACGTCCGCAGAGAGCACACACAGTGCTCCCAGCATTCTTTTTTATGCTGCTCAATAAGGTAGTGAGCCTTAGCACGAATGCACTTAAAACTGAAGAGGTTCGTCTGTGAAAGGTGTCGTTTAAAATGATGCAGTGCCTGTCAGCGGGTGTGGACAGTGACTGTAACATCCCTGGCACTCCAAAGTACCGATCAACGATGAGGGGACGTGTTGGTAGGGGGGACAGCAGTGACAACAGCGTGAAGAATAGTGGCAGAGGTGCCTCGCAAGACTGCACAAATGCAATTCGACAGGGAGGTGTAGAAGTGCGCAGCAGACATATACAGAGGGCAACTGGCCCTGTGGAATACTCGACTTGGGGTCCTGTCTGCCAGGCGGTGGCAGGGGACCGATAGAATCACTGGGAAGTGGTCACTGTCACGAACGCCATTACGGGCTGGCAAATGGAGGGAAGCCACGAAGGCAAGACAGGAGATCGTGAGATCGATGGTGGTAAAGGTGCCATTAAGAGCATTCGAGAGGGTAGGGGACCCCTCATTGATGAGACACAAATTCAGGTCCCTAATAAATTGGTCAAATAGGAGACCCCCACCCATTGAAGTGTCACTCTCCAACAGTGGATGGTGGGCATATAAGTCCCCAAGGAGGAGAAACAGCTGTGGGAATTGTTGGATTAAGGTAGACAGTGCAAAGTAAGGATTTATCCTAACTGGAGGGAGGTGGACACTGCAAATGGTGATTGCCAGAGACGTTTGCACTCTAACCACTATTGCTTCCAAGTTGGTACATAGTGGATCCAGTCACTACGACGTTGAAGTGAACCAAAGTGCAGATCCCACCAGATGCTTCCCTGTGGCCAGTACATTTCCGGCAAAAGGTTGCATTTCTGGTAAGTGATGATAGTATCCATGAAAATTCCAGTGGATGATTGTGTGGCCAGAATCCAGATTACTTGCACGCGCGCGCGCACACACGCGCTGTGCTCTACCCTCCTCTGCCTCTGAAATAGGAGGAGGAGGAGGAGGAGGAGGAGGAGGAGGAAGAGGAGAAAATGAACAAGAAGTAAGATAAATCATAGGACAAGGTTCCAAAAGGTTTAGTGCGCGCGCGCGCGCGCGCGCGCGCGCGCGCGCGCGCGCGCGTGTGTGTGCGCGCGCGCGCGTGTGTGTGCGCGCGCGTGTGTGTGCGCACACGCGCGCACACACGCGCACACAAAACCTTTTGGAACCTTGTCCTATGATTTATCTTACTTCTTGTTCATTTTCTCCTCTTCCTCCTCCTCCTCCTCCTCCTCCTCCTCCTCCTCCTATTTCAGAGGCAGAGGAGGGTAGAGCACAGAGGGAGTACAGGTTTCTGCAAGATCCAGAACTGAAAGAGAGCAGGTAACCTTGGGATGCACAGACTAACTGACTGATTGTAGGAGTCTTACAGCCTGAGAGATGCTGGGCAGAGGGGTCTTGGGAGAGAGCCCGATCATTGACAGGTGCCAAAAATGGGCGTACTACTTCGGCTGGTGAGAGGGAGCAGATCCAGAGAGGAAGTTGTGGCAACAGCAGGGAAAGAGGAGGGAGAGGGTATAGGGGGATGGGGCTGGGCAAGGAAGAGGTAGGTGGAGGAAATGAAGTAACAGAGAGGAAAGCTGAAGATTGTGACACTAGATAGAGTGTCACATTCTTTTGGTGAACCTCAGCATAAGACAGGTGATCTGGAGACTTGTATTCTTGGATTTTCTTTCTCTCTTGTATGCCTGGCAAATCTGGCTAGTGATGGGAGCCGCTTTCAGTACATTTGTCACACACAGGTGTCAGAACACAGGGGCTTCCCTCATGGACTGGGTGTCCACAGTCAGCAAACAGAGTGTCTGCCATGCAACGGGATGACATACGCCCAAAACACAGCCACCGAAAGCACCACACAGGTGGATAGGCATATGGCTTCACGTCACCATTGTAGCACATAACCTTGACCTTCTCTGTGAGGGTATTCCCCTCAAAAGCTAGAATGAAGGCACCACTATCAGAGCAGTTGTGTTTGTGGCCCATATGCACATGCCAAACAAAATTAACGCACACTTCTCCAGATTAGCCCACAGTTCATCATCAGTTTGCAGGGCGAGATCCCAATGAAAAATCACTCTCCGCACCATATTCAGAGATTGGTGAGGGGTAATACACTGGCACATTGTCAAGATGATCACAGGTGCAAAGAGCTGCCGATTGGGATGCAGAAAATGCTTTGATCAATAATTTTGTCCTGAATATCTTCCACAAAAAACAATAGCATTGTGGCAGTGAATGTGTTCCCATATCTACTCATACAGATGAGGTAATGGGGTAAGTGTTTCATCCAAAGATGGCTAGCCTGGCCCTCCTCGCATGGTGTAGCGAGGAAAGGAGAGGTTGCTGGGTAACATGAGGCAGCATTCAATGATTTTTCACCTTTCGAAGAAGCACCCGTTTGAGATCGGCCAGATTTTTGCAGCTCCATATGTTTCATGCCCCCCCCATGAACCATGGACCTTGCCGTTGCTGGGGAGGCTTGCATGCCTCAGCAATACAGATGGCCGTACCGTAGTTGCAACCACAACGGAGGGGTATCTGTTGAGAGGCCAGACAAACATGTGGCTCCTGAAGAGGGGCAGCAGCCTTTTCAGTAGTTGCAGGGGCAACAGTCTGGATGATTGACTGAGCTGGCCTTGTAACATTAACCAAAACGGCCTTGCTGTGCTGGTACTGCGAACGGCTGAAAGCAAGGGGAAACTACAGCCGTAATTTTTCCCGAGGACATGCAGCTTTACTGTATGATTAAATGATGATGGCGTCGTCTCGGGTAAAATATTCCGGAGGTAAAATAGTCCCCCATTCGGATCTCCGGGCGGGGACTACTCAGGAGGACGTCGTTATCAGGAGAAAGAAAACTGGCATTCTACGGATCAGAGCATGGAATGTCAGATTCCTTAATCGGGCAGGTAGGTTAGAAAATTTAAAAAGGGAAATGGATAGGTTAAAGTTAGATATAGTGGGAATTAGTGAAGTTTGGAGGCAGGAGGAACAAGACTTTTGGTCAGGTGATTACAGGGTTATAAATTCAAAATCAAATAGGGGTAATGCAGGAGTAGGTTTAATAATGAATAAAAAAATAGGAGTGCGGGTTAGCTACTACAAACAGCATAGTGAACGCATTATTGTGGCCAAGATAGACACAAAGCCCATGCCTACTACAGTAGTACAAGTTTATATGCGAACTAGCTTTGCAGATGATGAAGAAATTGATGAAATGTATGACGAGATAAAAGAAATTATTCAGGTAGTGAAGGGAGATGAAAATTTAATAGTCATGGGTGACTGGAATTCGTCAGTAGGAAAAGGGAGAGAAGGAAACATAGTAGGTGAATATGGATTGGGGGGAAGAAATGAAAGAGGAAGCCGCCTTGTAGAATTTTGCACAGAGCATAACTTAATCATAGCTAACACTTGGTTCAAGAATCATGAAAGAAGGTTGTATACCTGGAAGAATCCTGGAGATACTAAAAGGTATCAGATAGATTACATAATGGCAAGACAGAGACTTAGGAACCAAGTTTTAAATTGTAAGACATTTCCAGGGGCAGATGTGGATTCTGACCACAATCTGTTGGTTATGAACTGCAGATTGAAACTGAAGAAACTGCAAAAAGGTGGGAATTTAAGGAGATGGGACCTGGATGAACTGGAAGAACCAGAGGTTGTACAGAGTTTCAGGGAGAGCATAAGGGAACCATTGACAGGAATGGGGGAAAGAAATACAGTAGAAGAAGAATGGGTAGCTCTGAGGGATGAAGTAGTGAAGGCAGCAGAGGATCAAGTAGGTAAAAAGACGAGGGCTAATAGAAATCCTTGGGTAACAGAAGAAATATTGAATTTAATTGATGAAAGGAGAAAATATAAAAATGCAGTAAATGAAGCAGGCAAAAAGGAATACAAACGTCTCAAATATGAGATCGACAGGAAGTGCAAAATGGCTAAGCAGGGATGGCTAGAGTACAAATGTAAGGATGTAGAGGCTTGTCTCACTAGGGGTAAGATAGATACTGCCTACAGGAAAATTAAAGAGACCTTTGGAGAGAAGAGAACCACTTGTATGAATATCAAAAGCTCAGATGGCAACCCAGTTCTAATCAAAGAAGGGAAGGCAGAAAGGTGGAAGGAGTATATAGTGGGTTTATGCAAGGGCGATGTACTTGAGGACAATATTATGGAAATGGAAGAGGATGTAGATGAAGATGAAATGGGAGGTAAGATACTGCGTGAAGAGTTTGACAGAGCACTGAAAGACCTGAGTCGAAACAAGGCCCCGGGAGCAGACAACATTCCATTAGAACTACTGATGGCCTTGGGAGAGCCAGTCATGACAAAACTCTACCATCTGGTGAGTAAGATGTATGAGACAGGCGAAATACCCACAGACTTCAAGAAGAATATAATAATTCCAATCCCAAAGAAAGCAGGTGTTGACAGATGTGAAAATTACCGAACTATCAGTTTAATAAGTCACAGCTGCAAAATACTAACGCGAATTCTTTACAGACGAATGGAAAACTGGTAGAAGCGGACCTCGGGGAGGATCAGTTTGGATTCCGTAGAAATGTTGGAACACGTGAGGCAATACTAACCTTACGACTTATCTTAGAAGAAAGATTAAGAAAAGGCAAACCTACGTTTCTAGCATTTGTAGACTTAGAGAAAGCTTTTGACGACGTTAACTGGAATACTCTCTTTCAAACTCTGAAGGTGGTAGGGGTAAAATACAGGGAGCGAAAGGCTGTTTACAATTTGTACAGAAACCAGATGGCAGTTATACGAGTCGAGGGGCATGAAAGGGAAGCAGTGGTTGGGAAGGGAGTGAGACAGGGTTGTAGCCTCTCCCCGATGTTATTCAATCTGTATATTGAGCAAGCAGTAAAGGAAACGAAAGAAAGATTCAGAGTAGGTACTAAAATTCATGGAGAAGAAGTAAAAACTTTGAGGTTCGCCGATGACATTGTAATTCTGTCAGAGACAGCAAAGGACTTGGAAGAGCAGTTGAACGGAATGGACAGTGTCTTGAAAGGAGGATATATAAGATGAACATCAACAAAAGCAAAACGAGGATAATGGAATGTAGTCGAATTAAATCGGGTGATGCTGAGGGAATTAGATTAGGAAATGAGACACTTAAAGTAGTAAAGGAGTTTTGCTATTTAGGGAGTAAAATAACTGATGATGGTCAAAGTAGGGAGGATATAAAATGTAGACTGGCAATGGCAAGGAAATCGTTTCTGAAGAAGAGAAATTTGTTAACATCGAGTATAGATTTAAGTGTCAGGAAGTCGTTTCTGAAAGTATTTGTATGGAGTGTAGCCATGTATGGAAGTGAAACATTTACGATAACTAGTTTGGACAAGAAGAGAATAGAAGCTTTCGGAATGCGGTGCTACAGACGAATGCTGAAGAAAGGTGGGTAGATCACGTAACTAATGAGGAGGTATTGAATAGGATTGGGGAGAAGAGAAGTTTGTGGCACAACTTGACTAGAAGAAGGGATCGGTTGGTAGGACATGTTTTGAGGCATCAAGGGATCACAAATTTAGCTTTGGAGGGCAGCGTGGAGGGTAAAAATCGTAGAGGGAGACCAAGAGATGAATACACTAAGCAGATTCAGAAGGATGTAGGTTGCAGTAGGTACTGGGAGATGAAGAAGCTTGCACAGGATAGAATAGCATGGAGAGCTGCATCAAACCAGTCTCAGGACTGAAGACCACAACAACAACAACAACAACAACATGTTTCATGCGTCAAGCATCTGCCCCAATACCAGCCAGTGTGACTAGCGGCTCTCCCCAAGGGTGCTACATAGCCAAACCGAGGTCTGTCTAGCACAGCGGCCATTGGCAGGAGTTGTGATGCTCCAAGAGCACAAGCAACCACTTCTTGGCATACATGGGGAGTGAACAACTCAGGAATCAGGAGAGTGCTTCCTGTGTTGTCAGGGGACTCAGCCCGATGGGTACATAACACCCCCATCACACAGACTGGCTATGTGTGCCGGTGACCTAGCAGGGCAGAAGGTGGCTACCCGGGGGAAGGGAGACGGAATCCTCACTGCAGACGCCAGGGAGGGAGTCATTCCCCAAATGGCTCACACTAAAAAGAGGAAATTTTGAAGTTGAGGTCAAAACTCAAGTGGGGACCTAAAACCAAACAGGATGAATGTACAGGCAGAAAGAACACAATTGCAAACAATAAAGAAAACCAGGTGGATTGCCATGTCCATTTTTTTTTGTGTGTTTAGGGCACTCACCTACGAAGGTCATTAGCGCCCAGTCACAAACGTTAGTCCAATAATACCATTGAAAAATTCAAGGGAGCAGTTGCAGAGAGTACTCGCAAAGACGCAGATCTGTTTGGAGATGTCTATCAATGCAATGAAACTAAGGATATGAACTTGGCCACAGTATCAGCAGCTTCATTCCCAGGCACCACAACGTGACCAGGAATCCACAACAAAAAGGACATGGGTGCCAGTATCAGCTAGCGACTGAGGGGACCATTGAATTCATTGCATGAGAGGGTGGTCCGAATATGAGTCCCAGTGACTCTGAATGGCGCTCAAAGAATCAGAGCAGATGGCATAGGCAGAATGACAATGGCGGAAGATATACTGAACAGCCTGATAGAGAGCAGAAAGCTCAGCTGTAAGGCTTGAACACTGGTCTAGGAGCAGATACTGAAAGGTATCATCCCCAATGACAAAGGCACATCCGACGCCAGCATTAGTCTTGGAGCCATCTGTGTAAATAAAGCCGTTATTAGTGGACCTTGAACGAAGTTCAAAAAACCTCAAGTGGTATATCGAATCCGTGATGTTCTCCTTTGGGAGCGACCTGAGTTCAAGGTGAACACGAACCTGAGCCTGGAGCGAAGGTGGCATCGGGCTTTCACCCACTCGAGAAGTAGTAGGGAGGGTAAAATCAAGTTGCTGAAGCAGGTGATGAAAGTGAACTCCTGGAGGTAACAGGGCAGAGACATACAGCCCATATTGGCAATCAAAAGAGTCGTCAAAGCAGCAGAAATATGATGGGTGGTTGGGCATTGACGTAAGTCGGCAGGTGTACCGACAACGCAACATATCGTGCTGGTAGTTTAGTGGTAAAGCTGCAGCTTCGGCATTCAGACTCTCAACAGGGCTGGTGTAGAATGCTCCAGTCGCCAGACGTAACCCCCAATGGTGGATAGAGTTTAGACGGTGTAAGATGGACGGCCGGACAGAAGAGTAGACAATGCTCGCATAATCTAGCTTTGATCAGACAATGGACTGATATAAGCGAAGCAGGACCATTCGACCTGCTCCCCATGATGTACCACTGAGAACACGGAGCACATTTAGGGAATGGATACAACGAGCAGCCAAATAAGGCCCATGTGGAGACCAGCAAAGTTTCCTTTCAAATGTAAGACCTAAAAATTTGTTTCTCTCCACGAATGGCAGAGCAATGGGACTGAGATCTAATGCTGGTGGAAGAAACTGTTTGTAACTCCAGAAGTTCATACAGACCATTTTCTCACCAGAAAAATGGAAACCGTTTGCGACACTCCAGGAATATAGACGGTTTAGACAATGCTGAAGACAGCGCTCCAGGAGACATGTTCTCTGAGCGTTGCAGTAGATTGTAAAGTCATCCACGAAAAGGGAGCCTGAAACCTCAGCTGGAAGGCAATCCATTATTGAATTGATAGTTATGGCAAAAAGGGCCACGCTCAAAATGGAGCCCTGGGGCATCCCATTCTACTGGCGAAAGGCATGTGACAAAACAGAACCCACACGTATCCTGACCATATGATCCATTAAAAATGCATTAATAAAGAGAGAGGCAACTGCGAAGGCCCAAAGTGTACATGGTGTGGAGAATTCCCGCCCTCCAACAGGTGTCATAAGCCTTCTCCAAAAAGTTGTTCATAATGAAGGTCGACAAGGTAACTAGGTGGTCAACGGCAGAGCGGTGCCTACGAAAGTCACAATGGACTGTGGCAAGAAAGTATCAAGATTCAAGGAGCTAAACCAATTGAGAATTCACCATGTGCTCCATCAACCTGCAGGCGCAGCTGGTAAGGGAGATGGGATGATAACTGGAAGGAAGGTGATTGTCCTTTCCTGGTTTGGGAATGGGAAAAACAATTGCTTCACGCCAGTGTGTGGGAACATGACCTTCAGTCCAGATGCGATTATAGGAGCGAAGAAGACAGCCTTTACCTGAGCAAGAAAGGTTCTTCAGCATCTGAATACGGATACCATTGGGCCCTGGAGTATTGGATCGGGTACGGACGAGTGCACTTTCGAGTTCCCGCATGGTGAAGGTGGCATTGTAACTTTCACGATTCAAAGACTGGAAAGAAGGTGGCCGTGCCTCCTCAGCTTATTTTTAAGGGGCGGAAGGCAGGGTGGAAATGGGCAGAGCTCATAACCTCTGCGAAAAAGCGGCTGAAGGCATTTGAGATATCCTCAGCATCCACAAGGACTTCATTCGCCACAGTCACGCCAAAAATCGGAGAGTGGACCTTGGTGCCAGACAGCTGGCGCAGGCCAAACCAGACTACTGAAGAAGGGGTAAAACTGTTGGATGAGCTGGTGAAAGCCACCCAGCAAGCTGATAACATGACAACATTGTGCACAGAGTCGTTTATAACTGATAGTTTGCCAACTTAGGATGGCGCTGGAAGGTGCGTAAAGTACGTCACTGAGCACGAATAGCGTCGCTGCATGAGGTAGTCCACCAAGGGACTGGGACTCGACATGGAGAAGAGGAAGTATGAGGGGTGGAATATTCAGCAGGAGTGAGAATAACGTCCATGAAGTATGCGACCTGACTATTACAGCTGGATAATTTTGGTCATGGAAGGTCACCAGGGAGGTGAAAAGCCCCCAGTCAGCTTTGGAGATGTTCCAGCTAGTGGAACATGGAGGAGGAGTGTGATGCAGGAGATGGATTATGCAGGGGAAAAGGTCGCTCGAGTATGTATTTGGATGAATGTTGTTCAACTGTGCAACAGTAACTTAAGCTTGCAAATTGTTAATGCATCTAATGTCAGACCCTGTAATTAATTTGATTGATAAAATTGTTTGTTGAACCTGCCCAATTCATGTGACCTTTCCTTGTTTTGTGAACTGTGTACTTCCAATATCAAGCCGTGTTCATAATGGTACAATTGCCAAAATATGGATTCTAATTAATTAAGCCTGCTAAAGTTTTTACTGCGCGGCTCATGACTGTTTTAATACGTTTTAAATTGTAATAATATGAATGTTGTTAAGCAATAAATTGTATTACATAAAACAACAAATGAAAAAATATGTGAGTCCACATTCCACTTCTTTTCCTTAAAGCTGTCCAAACACTAGTTGTGTGGTATCAATGTCTTAATGATGGAAGATGAGCAGCAATGTGACTTGCACTTCATGGAACACACAACTAAAGATTCAACAGATAGGTTCATAGTTCATCTTCCATTTCAGAAAGAGCAAAGTTTGTTATGCAATTCTTTCCACAATGCAGCAAAATGCTTCTCTCAGACTGAGCAGAAACTAACAAGACAATCAAAGCTTGCTGAAAGCTACACAGAGTTTATGAGGAAGTATGAAGGTTTACGACACGGCAGTACTAGTCATGACAGAAGCCATTTCATAGTACACGCCACTTCAGCTCAACTACTAAAAGAGAGCAGCATTTGATTTTCTTGCCAAATCGAACACAAATTTGTCACTAAACAGTCTTCCAATGATATGACCAACCATTCAACATTATTTGTAATCCATAACATTATGCTTTCACATACATCGCATTGCCTTCACAGTAGACATGGAGAATATGCATTGACAAGTTCTGGTAGTAGATGAAGATCGCATTTTCCAAAGAATATTGTGGAGGAGTGATAGATCTGCACCACCTCGGGAATACGAATGAAAGGCGATCACACACAGAATGACTTGTGCGCCCTTTCTTGCAGCCAGTAATCTGTTACAGTGAGCTCACAAAGAGAGTGAGCAGAGTGAGGCAGCAAACATTCTCACTAATCATTTCAATATCGACCATTGTATCTCAGGATGCAATACAGTAAGGGGTGAAATCAAGCTCCAGTAAGATCTCAGGACGATATTGATAAGAGGTGGAGCTTCACTATGGAAATGGTACAGCAACACAGACGAACTATTCAAAAATATCCCCTCAGTGGTGCAAAAAACACAACTACTTTTACTGCTTGATAATGATGAGGATGTTAGAACTTGAGGTTTATTCTAGCATCCAGCTGTTCAACATTTTGAAACTGTGAACAATTTCAAACCAGCACCTAATATCTACAGCTTCAGCTTCACAAAATGCGCTGTACTGTGTGCCACATCATACATTTTTGATCCATTTGGATTAATTAGTCCCATTGTGATCACATTTAAGATACTTTTGCAATGTCTATGGCAGCATAAGTTAATGTGGAATGGGCCTTGTCCTCAGAGTTGTACACCTTGTGGCAGACACTATACATTGAGATTCATATGACAGACAGCATGCATGTTGATCATATGGTCACTGCAGGAGGGACAGCTACCTGTATACAGAAGTCAGTACAAGATCTGGTTGATCATCCAAAGATTGATCATTTGATTCTGTTTCATGTATCAGAGACATACCTGAATATTACTGGAAGCAAATCCCAAACAGCTAACGTAGCTACAGAACATAGCTACACAGTTACTTTTACTTCACACAGGACAACCAGTGATAGATGAGCTACCAAACATGAAGTTAGATTTATTGAATTACTAAGCAACCCAAGATAAACTTTTGATACCCAAAGACAAGAAGACCTCTCTATGAAGTGCACGAGAAATTAATTTAATGACCATAATAATATTCTAAAAAGGGTTTTTTCAAGTTTGTCTTGCTATGATAATAGCAAGAAGAGTGACTATTACCATTTTACAAAGGTGATTGACGTATAATTGCAATAACTAAATATTTTAGACAATTGTAGGTGGTAATTAACATGTTTAATGAATATCAAATGTGCTGTAACCTAGCTCTGGCGTAAAGTTACATATTTTGCAATGTCTATTGTATCAATGAATGATGGTTGCTGCCATTAAGTCACATTCTAGTTCAAATAATGGGTTTAAACTTTTATTCACTTCAGGAATTTTTTCTCTTGCGCATGAAATCTGCTGCAAATGTGTGAAGAGTTTCTGCAGAGTGGGACAGCAATAGTTGCTTCATCAGGCTTCACTGTACTTGCTGATTTGAGAGTTTTATTCCATGCTATCTCATTCTCATTCAGTGAAGTGCTTTGCCCTAGATCTGTAGCACTGTGACAACGCCATTATATCAGGAGACAAAATATGAAGTTACAATGCCATTAGCCAGTATGCGAGTATTCTTTGATATATTTTTGTAATTGTTCAGTAGGTAATTACATCGTAATATAAGACTTGAGACAACACTTCAGTTACCAGTGCAAATAAAGTTGCAAAAGTTGTGGTGTCAGGAAAGATTGGAGTGCAAAAAATAATACGTATGAAGTGAAGATGAATAGGATATGTAGAAAGGTGTTGATTAATTAAAATCGGGTGTGCAGGGCACCCCACAGAACGGCTAAAAACCATGGGCTGATGAAATTTGTTGGCACCCTGGAAGGTGGCCATGAAACTGGGTGGGGGGTTCATTACATGCCACAAAGCCAAACTTCCTTTGCTGCTGGTGAAACTCACCATCTCTCTGTCAGTCTCAGTGGTGCTGCTTCTACTTTCACTCACCTGAGCAATAGGATGCGGGGCTTCCCCGACAACAGGGCCTGATAGACAAAAAAGGAAATTGTGTGTTAATATAAAAAATACTTAATCTGCAAAAGTCAAACAAACAGTTGATAAATGAAGACTGTTTCAATATGACATTATAAAGAACAGAATCAATTATTTCAATCTTTTAGAGAGCCTAGTGATCAGTGAATAACTGAGCATCTAATCTAGTCAATTATGTACAACAGTGAACATTACTAACCGAGATCCACAAAGTCAGAACTTTATTCGAGTTGCAAGCTGGCTATCTGAATACCGCTAGGGGCAAATAAACTTTTATTGTCAACATTTCAAATAATTATTAACCAAATTTTATAATTTAAAATCCTGTAGTAATCTGCTTATTAAAACATACAATTTTATGTTACAGGGTTAACTCACTGTGGCAAGTTTAATGGTTAGGAACTGTGTGTATGACTGTATATGCAGCCTCACTCACTGCAAGCATATGCTGTCATTCTATTCATCCAGTATTTGACAATGAGAGCACTTTGTGACTTGCAGAATACTTCATCAAGAATTTCAAATTATCATTAACTTTTCTCAGGGATACCCCACATAAGGTAATAGCAAAAATGTTATCACTTTCCACATTTTTGCTGTTCATGCAGTAAAATTGCACATCAAACACATACAATGTAATCCTCCTTTCTTTACTTACAGATGGATACACATAGCAAGGAGACTGTGTAGCAGACGATGTGGGTTGTTTCTCAGGTGCATTCTTCGTAAAGGTGAGGCAGGAAGAAATTTGTTGGGTATGGGAACAGGATGGAGTAGAAGACATAATAGGAATGAGGTGGAAGTGTGTGGTGTACCATATGACTGGTACCTTACAATGCTGTCTTGTGACATTCAACAGAGTGCTGCCTGTTGCTAGCATGTTAATAAACCTGAAACAAACTCAGAGCAGCTCATCTTGCCCATGACACCCATTGCATAGTTTCTGTATAGGGACCACATGATACTGGACAATTTTCCAGTATTCCTGTGCGCTTCACAGCCTTCATAGACCACTGCACAATGGCTCACCAGCCAATCCAAGTCCCAGACATTACATCCACTGTCTACTTCTGAGTGCCATGACTATATTAATAAGAATGTAGCCCACAATATTGACATCACTAGTGCAACCTACTCTTTAGATACCTACAGCAGTGCCTCTCAGTTTTTACAAACAGAGTGCCGAACTGGAGCTTCAAGAATAGTTCTCATATTATCAAACATCTTTCAGTGGATCAGGGCATTCTTTACCTTGCCTTGCTCTAACATTCCCAACTATTCCTCTGAGCACAACAACAATGGAATCTAGGAAAACACCAGTGCAGCTTGCAGTGCTCAGCTTAGCTCATATTTGTGACAACCTTACAGCATAACAGGACTATTGTTATGTTTTTAGCACTAGGAAGCCATTTCACACGCCCAACATTATAATGAGCCTTCTGTGTTGCAATGAAGTTCTAATGTTCATGACAACCTAAGCCATTTCTCACCTTGTGTATGGATCATCTGCAACAGGTGGGATAAATGACCACGAGTGGATGACAGATGGGGAAATGCAGCTCCCTACTGGACTCCATGTAGAGAGGTGAGGCAGTAAGAGAAACAATTTTGTCTGGGAACAGACTGTAGCGAAAGTCTTGATGGGAAATGTTTTTTGAGCAAAGGGACAGTGGTACTGTACGTACATTATCTACGGATACTTATCACAAATTCTCTCCAAATGTGTGTGCACATTTCTTTTATGTTTTTCAGTTGTTTCTACTACACAATTTACTCCCAGCCTCTTCATTTCAGAGGTAATCAGCTCTCATGTGTCATATGGTAAATCATAAAAAACATTATTGCTGACTGGATTCCTCATAAACCCCCTCCTCATTAAACAAAACACAGCTCCATAAATAAATGTAAACACTTAAATTATACGAAGAAACTACTAAGACAGCCAAAACAAAATAAGGAAAACAATGCAATTGTCTCCAGTACACTATCTCATAAGGAGGAAGAAAAATAGTACATCGAAAAACAGTGTATGTACAATTGTGATGGCTAATCTCCAACTACGGTCTGGATTTTGACAGTCATGACTAATAGATACATGCATTAATTAGCAAAGTTAGTTTGTATGCTCTATTACTTCAATGCCAGACATGTCATCCAGCCATAGATACTTAGCCTTAGCTGTGGTAGCTAATATAAATGTAAAAATGTAGCTTTAAAAATAGAAGAAGTGATCAAACCAATAACTATGCTGAACACACTAGTTACAAGACACAGACATCACTTTTCTTCAAGAATAAGTTATCGGTGAAAATATATGTCTAATAGTATATACCTAGCAAATAATGTAATAAAGATAGATAATATCTTCACTGACATTGCCACCCACAAAAAAAGCAAAATCCTTGCAGTTCTTTCTACAAAAGGAGTAAAGAAGACCTCTTGTGTTGGTGATATGAGGGCTATGTAGCACTGGAATGGAGACAGGGAAGGGTCTGAATGGGTGAGAAAACTGACTAATCAAGGCTGAAGCCAGGAGGGTTACAGGAACGTAGGATATACTGCAGGGGGAGTTCCTGGCCACAGTTTATTACTGGTAATTCATGCAGACAGACAGCTTGTTGCTTGTCATTCCCATGCAGAAATCAGCACATTGGTTGAAGCTCAGCCTCTATATCAGATGACTGGTTTCACATGTAGCCCTGCCTTTGGTGGGATACATGTTGTTTGTGACCAGCCTGGAGTAGATGGTGAATGAAGGATGTATGGGACAGGTCTTGCATTTAGTTCTATTACAGTGATCTGAGCCATTAAGTAAGGGTTGGGAGCAGGGATTGTGCTGGGATGGACGAGTGTATTGTGTAGGTTTGGTGGACGGAGGAATACCACTGTGGGACAGGTGTGGAGGATAGTAGGCAGGACATTTCTGATTTCAGAGCACAATGATAGTTAGTCAGAACACTGGTAGAGGATGTAATTCAGTTGTTCCAGTCCTGGGTGGTACTGAGTTACAAGGGGAATGCTCCTCTGTGGCCAGATGGTGAGACTTTGGGGGTCGTGGGAAACTGCAAAGATAAAGCACAGAAGATTTGTTTTTGTACAAGGTTTGGAGGATAATTATTGTCTGAACACTTCATTGAGACCCCCGGTATATTTCAAGGATGGCCTCTCATCACTGCATATGTGGATAGACTGTATGGGAGGGACTTCTTGGTATGGACTGGGTAGCAGTTGTCAAAATGGAGGCATGAATTGTAGTTAGTAGGTTGGATATGGACAGAGGCAGAGATGTAGTCATCTTTGAAGTGGAGATCAACACCTAGGAACTAGGCTTGCTGGCTTGAGAAGGTCCTGGTGAGACAAAGGTGGAGAAGCTGTTGAGGTTCTGGAGGAATACGTATAGGGTGTCCTCACTCTCGATCCAGATCACAAAGATGTCTTCAATGAATCTGAATGAGGGGAGGGGTTTTAGGATTCTGGGTGTTTAGGAAGAACTTTTAACCCATACTCATATCCCTGTAATAGACCCAGATGCAGGACCTGTCCCATACATCCTACTACCACCACCACCACCACCACCACCACCACCACCACCACCACCACCTTCTCCAGTCTGGTCACAAATATCACCTATCCCATTGTAGGCAGTGCTACCTGTGAAACCAGTCATGTGCTATATAAGCTAAGATGCAACCATTGTGCTGCATTATATGTGGGCATGACGACAAACAAGCTGTCTGTCCACATAAATGGCCACCTACAAGCTGTGGCAAGAAACAAATTGATACCCTGCTGCTAAGCACGCTGCCCAACACGACATCCTTCATTTAAACTCTACTCTATAGTGAGTATCAACTTTCTGTTTCATAATATTCTTTGTTTCAATTCACTTCTTCAGTTTTATGAGTCCTTCACCCCAGCTGCATCTAATTGTATATTGTATTTAATTTTAAATGTACTATTTCTTCTTTATAATTTCATTTGATAGATTAAAAAATCTACTTGCCAAGCAGCAGCAAAAAAACAGAAACACACACACACACACACACACACACACACACACACACACACACACACACACACACACACACACACACACACACACACACACACACACGTGTGGGCAAGAAAGAATGTGATTGGTGATTAGATGTTTTTATCTATCCAAATAAATTACACTGTTCGACAAGAGTTCTATTCCTGATATCAAACTGTGTGCTTCTAACCCAGTTTACCATGGGAAATTCTAATATGTAAACAAAATATCATTGTCAGGGATACGTTTTGTGTAGTATGTATGTATATACGAGGGCGGTTCAGAAAGTAACCTCCGATCGGTCACATGTCGGGTTGTGGGGGGAGTAGCGACGCCATCTGTGCGTTCACGCACTCAACAGGTCATCGGCATCAAGCTGTGGTCGAGTGAACGTCGTACCTGCACTAGTTTAGTTTTTGTGGCAGTTTGAAATCGTTGCTGCAATAGAAAACCCTGCCAAATGTGAAGAGCGTGCTGTCATAAGGTTTTTTACAGCCAAAGGATATTCTGCAGCAGCTATTCATTGTGAGCTTTGTGCCATGTATGGACCAAGAGTTATGAGTGAAGGAGTTGTCCGTGAATGAGTACGTTTATTTAAAAGTGGACGAGAAAACGTTCATGATGAAGAGAGGAGTGGTAGACCATCATTGGTGACTGACGAAGTCGTTCAGACAGTTGATGGAAAAGTTCGTGAAAATCGACGTTTCTCAGTGTTGGAGTTGTCTACCGGCTTTCCACAGATTTCTAAGACTCTCTTGTACGAGATAGTGACAGCAAGATTGGGTTACCGTAAGTTCTGTGCACGATGGGTGCCCAAAATTCTTACCGACCACCACAAAACTCAAAGAATGGCCTCTGCATTAGACTTTCTGTCACGTTATGAGGACGAAGGAGAACCATTGTTAAACAGAATCGTGACCGGTAATGAAACCTGGATTAAGTACATGAACTCTGAGACAAAAGAACAATCAAAGATGTGGGCACATTCAAATTCGCCTACCAAACCAAGAAAAGCCTCGCAAGATTTTTCTGCCAGAAAACTGATGGCAACGGTGTTTTGGGATGCCAAAGGGATGTTGTTGGTTGAATTCATGGAACGTGGTACGACCATTAATCAAGACATGTACTGTGAAACAATAAAAAAGTTACGACAGGCTATACAGAACAAACGCCGTGGTATGCTGACTTCCGGTATCGTTTTTTTGCACGATAACGCCTGTCCTCACTCTGCCCGCAGAACAACGGCCCTTCCTGAGTCCTTCAAGTGGGACGTTACCAACCATCCACCTTACAACCCAGACCTGGCGCCAAGTGATTATCACCTCATCATGCATTTGAAGAAATGGCTCGGGTCACAGCGGTTTGATGACGACGAAGAGCTCAAAGATGCGGTCACAGGCTGGCTCCAGGCACAAGCGGATGATTTTTATGCAGAAGGAATTTCAAAGCTTGTGAAGAGATACGATAAGTGCCTCAATCGCTATGGAGACTATGTAGAAAAATAGTGCAAAGATGTAGTTGTAAGATGTATATATTAAAATATTTTTATTTAACTTCGTGTATTTTTTTTAAATCAACCGGAGGTTACTTTCTGAACGGCCCTCGTATATATATACATATCCACAATTCACGGTAAACATAGGGACATTATAGAGAGATACAGGTATGTTGCCACATCCGTTAGTGATGGAACATAACAATTTCTTGTTCAACAGCAGGTGGGAGGAATCAGATGTCATCGAGTTATCCCCTGCCATATGTATGTCACTGAGACCACCTGCAATAGCCCATTATCTCTAACAGTGACAGCCGGTTGCTGCATCAAAACTAAGTCTCAATGGTGTTTTGCTGCATAACGGAAATAAAATACTCTTCATTTCAGTAGCTTATGCCAGCTTGACCAAAGAGAATTACCAATTTGTAGAATGGGTGTTAAATTCATTACTATACCGTGAATACAAATGGAAAATATTTGCAGATTTCAAAGTAATTGCGATGGTACAGAGAATGTAACAAGGGTACGTGGAGTATGCCTGTTTTCTTTGTGAATGGGATAGTCGAGACGGAAATTGTCACTACATGAAAAAGAAATGGCCTAGTCGGAAATGGAAAGTGGGCGAAAAGAATGTACAACATTAATGTCAGATAGCTCCTGGGGATATACCACTTACACCACTTCACATCAAACTTGGGCTAATGAACAATGTGCAGTGTGTCTTTGAAGATACATATGATGGACCCTCATCTGGACTACTTCACAGAGAGTTGTAGTGATGTATTGAATGAACATGGCGAAAAATACCATAAGGACATTTCTACCATAGAAAGGTGTTATGAAGGGAAGTGGGTACCTTCTATATTAGCAGATTATTGCTGGAATATCATTCAAGATAAGAAAGATTCACAATACAAGAGAAGAAAGTGATGTGCATTAGAATAGAGTGGTTCATTTTCTTGTCGATTTCCTCTTATTTCTCATATCAAATAAATGCTACAAGGTGTATCCAAAAAGATTTCTGTGTTATATGTTAGAATTCACCCTCCATTAATGTGATGAAATTATAACATCATAAATATGTGAATTTCTCTATTGAATTTCACCTCATGTTTGCTGCAATATATCAGAAACAGAAGAGAAAAAGAAAAAGGTGATTATTCATAAACAATTCCTGACAAAGAAAAACTAAAAACAGTTTTGAATTCAGCTATCTAAGTACAAATAGGATCACAATGTATTTTTTTCAGAAATACAAGGGTGTTTGTAGAAGAGTGTTATTTTGGCAAAGTTGATTGTATTAACTGTTATATTATTCTATTTCTTCTTTAGATATTGTGCACTAAACCCACATTGTGATGGAGTTAAAAAAATGCTTTCTTCAAATATTCTTGTGAATTCTATCACATTTCCCCAACACATGTACACATTGGCAGATCTAAAACAACATTACAATTTGGTAGCCTTGCCAACAACATCCAGAAGTAACACATTTCTGATTACATCTTAAGGTGATTTACATTAAAAACCAGTATATACAATATATTTTTCATCCAATGACAGACAACAAACGAAATATTTACATTTGTTAAAATATTTCACAGGAGAATCATAAAAACGAAGAAATAAAATGACATTAAAGAAGTATGCTGATGGTTGGAAGAAAAAAAAGGTAACTTTTCTGTTCATCCATGTAATAGCCAACTTGCATTTGAGCTCTCATGTTACTTAATGTGATATTATTTCTTGGTCAAAGAGGCTTGGCATTCAGAGGTTCAGCTCAGAAAATTGCAGGTTCAACTAATGAAAATTTCCTGTGAATATTCGAACTCTTCTGTTTATAACAATTGAATACATAGGCAAGGTGAGAGACCAACAATAGTCTGGAAAGCATTTGCACATGCATTATCTGTCATGTGACACTCAGAATGAACTTTTTCTAGTTCTCAAGTCAGTGGTGACATATTGCAACAGAGAGAAAATCAGAAGCATTATTCATTTACTGTTGCTGCAACTCCCAGTTCAAATCATACCGAACAAACAACATTCACCCTGCATTGTATTTACTATGACAAGGGGACTGATAAATCTGAAACATGACTTGTCTTTGGAATTCAGAGATTGTAATCAGGAAATGTGAAATGCTATCCCACACTCAATGTGATCAACACTTGTGAAACATTCTGCTTCTCTTAGTGAATGCCACAGACTTGGTTACAATAGGGGAAAGAATATTATAGGGTCAAATAAAGGAACACCAACATTTTCTTCAGTGAAATCATTTTCTAAAATTTCCCCTCTATTGAGTCCCTCATGCTCATTCCATCATTGTGGAACATTTGAATGCAATGGAGAAGGTTCAACAATGAAGCATATGAGATACACAAGCCAAATGAGAAAAATTACTGGTTGGCCATATGTGCATTATCCACTTGCTTGTCATCGATTTGTGTGTGAACACCACCTATCATTCCTATCCTGCACCATTACTGATGACTAGAAAATTTGTCTTTGTGCTAATGCAAGGGAAAGAAAAGAAAGAAATGGTTTAGTCCAAACAAAGCAGTAATGCCACATAAAAAGACTTGCATGCATCCACATAAGATAGTGTTATGCATCTGGTGGAACAGTGGCCATGTGGTGTACAAAGAGTTGCTTGCATGAGGTAACTCTCCTGTTGGCATTTATTGTCATCAACAGACATCTTCCAGACAAAATCCCAGAACAACAACTAGGAAGACTGTGTGAAGTGATGCTATTCCACAATAACAGCAACCGGAATCCTGCGACACTGGCCAGTAACACTATACAACAACTGGGTTGGGAAGTCAATCTGCAACCACCTTTTCACCTGACATTGTACCCACAGATTTCACCTTTTCTGCTCTCTGTTCAGAGATCTTCACAAACTTCCTTCTGGGGTGAAAATACACTTTGAACATGGCTCTACAAGTTCTTTGCTACAAAACCACATGATTTTTACAGTTATGGATTCAGAAAGTTACCCCAACATTGGCAGACTTCAGTGATCAGTGAAGCAGATTATATTATTTTCAATGATTTAAGTCTCCATTACGTGTAGTGTGTGTTTTTGGAACTTATAAAAAATATTTGAGTCTTATGCACCAGCCTAAGATGTTTTGTTGGTCATGAAACTGTTAATGTAGAAATAAACAATCAAAGGCTAAGTCTGGAATAACATTTGTCACAGTCTGTCCCTCTGTCAGTCAGATAAATTTTCTTAAACCTGCAGGCCAACTGTATGAGGAGTTGTGGTGAACTGATTGATTGCGAATGTCAGTGAGGGGATGAGTTGGAACAGGGTGTAATACACTCCTGGAAATTGAAATAAGAACACCGTGAATTCATTTTCCCAGGAAGGGGAAACTTTATTGACACATTCCTGGGGTCAGATATATCACATGATCACACTGACAGAACCACAGGCACATAGACACAGGCAACAGAGCATGCACAATGTCGGCACTAGTACAGTGTATATCCACCTTTCGCAGCAACGCAGGCTGCTATTCTCCCATGGAGACGATCGTAGAGATGCTGGATGTAGTCCTGTCGAACGGCTTGCCCTGCCATTTCCATCTGGCGCCTCAGTTGGACCAGCATTCGTGCTGGACGTGCAGACCGCGTGAGACGACGCTTCATCCAGTCCCAAACATGCTCAATGGGGGACAGATCCAGAGATCTTGCTGGCCAGGGTAGTTGACTTACACCTTCTAGAGCACGTTGGGTGGCACGGGATACATGCGGACGTGCATTGTCCTGTTGGAACAGCAAGTTCCCTTGCCGGTCTAGGAATGGTAGAACGATGGGTTCGATGATGGTTTGGATGTACCGTGCACTATTCAGTGTCCCCTCGACGATCACCAGTGGTGTACGGCCAGTGTAGGAGATAGCTCCCCACACCATGATGCCGGGTGTTGGCCCTGTGTGCCTCGGTCATATGCAGTCCTGATTGTGGCGCTCACCTGCACGGCGCCAAACACGCATACGACCATCATTGGCACCAAGGCAGAAGAGACTCTCATTGCTGAAGACGACACGTCTCCATTCGTCCCTCCATTCACGCCTGTCGCGACACCACTGGAGGCGGGCTGCACGATGTTGGGGCATTAGCGGAAGACGGCCTAACGGTGTGCGGGACCGTAGCCCAGCTTCATGGAGACGGTTGTGAATGGTCCTCGCCGATACCCCAGGAGCAACAGTGTCCCTAATTTGCTGGGAAGTGGCGGTGCGGTCCCCTACGGCACTGCGTAGGATCCTATGGTCTTGGCGTGCATCCGTGTGTCGCTGCGGTCCGGTCCCAGGTCGACGGGCACATGCACCTTCCGCCGACCACTGGTGACAACATCGATGTACTGTGGAGACCTCACGCCCCACGTGTTGAGCAATTCGGCGGTACGTCCACCCGGCCTCCCGCATGCCCACTATACGCCCTCGCTCAAAGTCCGTCAACTGCACATACGGTTCACGTCCACGCTGTCGCGGCATGCTACCAGTGTTAAAGACTGCGATGGAGCTCCTTATGCCATGGCAAACTGGCTGACACTGACGGCAGCAGTGCACAAATGCTGCGCAGCTAGCGCCATTCGACGGCCAACACCGCGGTTCCTGGTGTGTCCGCTGTGCAGTGCGTGTGATCATTGCTTGTACAGCCCTCTCGCAGTGTCCGGAGCAAGTATGGTGGGTCTGACACACCGGTGTCAATGTGTTCTTTTAGCCATTTCCAGGAGTGTATAAGAGGCACAGGGACACATACAGGTACTGAGGGAAGGAGGATTGTGGAACTCAACGATGAGCTAAGGGGAACTCCTATATGTTTAAATCAGGGAAGCTGATATGGGAGTGGAAGGGGTGACAGAATTGGAGATGGGTCTCGAGAATGTAGTACACAGGTTGTGAAGCTACGACCAAGTCAGGCATCTTGTGCTCACAAGGGAACCTCCCCATCGCACCCCCCTCAGATTTAGTTATAAGTTGGCACAGTGGATAGGCCTTGATAAACTGAACACAGATCAATTGAGAAAACAGGAAGAAGTTGTGTGGAACTGTGAAAAAATAAGCAAAATATATGAACTGAGTAGTCCATGAGCCACATAAGCAACGTAATGGACTACGTAAGCTTAGGAGCGCCATGGTCCCGTGGTAGCGTGAGCAGCTGCTGAACGGGAGGTCCTTGGTTCAAGTCTTCCCTCGAATGAAAATTTTACTTTCTTTATTTTTGCATAGTTATTATCTGTCCGTTCGTTCATTGATGTCTCTGTTCACTGTAGTAAGTTTAGTGTCTGTTTTGCGACTGCACCGCAAAACCGTGCGATTAGTAGACGAAAGGACGCGCCTCACCAATGGCATCAGAAAACATTTGATCGCAAGGTCATAGGTCAGCCGATTCCTCCACAGGAAAACACATCTGATATATTCTATATGACACTGGTGACGGCATGTGCGTCACATGACAGGAATATGTTGTCGACCCACCTAACTTGTACACTTGGCGAATGGGTAAAAAGATTCTTCTACCTTGCCCGATTTAGGTTTTCTTGTGGATGTGATAATCACTCCCAAAAATGTGATGAAAACATAAGAGTTTGTCACATAAACTGAAAATAAAAAATTAAACTTTTCACTCGATGGAAGATTTCAACCAAGGACCTTTCATTCCGCAGCTGCTCACGTTACCACGAGACCACGGCGCTCCTGCGTTCCCATCATCATTAATGTTGCCTATCTTCCCATGAACTACTCAGTTTGTATATTTTGCTTATTTTTTCACAGTTCCACACAACTTCTTCCTGTTTTCTCAATTGATCTGTGTTCAGTTTTTCAAGGCCTATCCACTGTGCCAACTTATAACTAAATCTGAGGGGGGTATGATGGGGAGGTCCCCTTGTCAATAGCATGTTGTCATTGCATAGTCAATTACCCTCTTGGCAGGCGAGGGATAACGGTGGCACCAGTGTGGCCCCCCCCCCCCCCCCCCCCTCTGCATCAGACCATCCCCTCCTCTGGTTTTAGTTTCTCATCCCAACCTGGGATGTTTATTTCCCACGCACTGGAGTAAAACTTTACATATAAATTTGTGCAGCCAAATACTGAATGTTATGAATAAGTCCTCCTATTAATACTATTAATATGTTACAGTTTTCTATCATTAGAGTAAGTAAAACTTTTCACTAATGTGCCTCTACTTTTCGAATTTCCCTTGTATATCTGTACCCGTACATAGATGATTTTGTAAATAAGCTTTACCTATAATGTACTTTTAAAGATATAACAAGACATGGCTTTTCTGATAGTGCATACGTGTCAATAGTGAGTTTCGGCATTAACATCTATTCATAAATAGCTGTTTAACCATGCGTAACGCCACGGTCCAAACTAGTAACATATATAATTCTACTAACCCCCTAAGACATGCCCCCCACTGGTAAAAGCACAAATTGCACTCTGGGTGGCACCCAGGGTATTTCACACATCAGTCAGGTAGCAAAATACAGCTTTGGGAGAGAAGCAGTATTACTTGGACAATACTCTTCGTTTCAAAACATGATGATAAGGTTTCAAATCACTGGCCATGAATGTGGTTAACTTCATCCAGTCCCCAATAACATTGGCAATTTTCCTCTTTAAGAAGCTCAACTGTGCTGTGTGATAGTTATATACATAAATATATTTATCTCAAGATGATGATTTTAATATGAGCCATGACTACAGAATAAGGGGACTGTGATCTAACCATTACTACTTATCGTAGTGGGCCTATTTGTAATGTTAGCTCACCTTTACAATGACTTATTTTAAAATGTCAATTTGGTACTTAGAAATTTGTCTTCTTTCTCTTTCATCACGTTTCCCTCACAATCTACCACTGTATAATTTTAAACACAACTGCATATTTGTGACCAATCTTTTGTAGTTACAAAGGCACTGCCAATTTTCAGTATGAATTATGTACCATGTAATTAACATCCAGTGTCAAGTTCAAGAATAAAATTTTGAACAACTGTTTCACTAAAATAGTTTAGCAAGAAAAATATGGAAAAAATACCACATAAGAAAATATTAAAGCGATAACTTTAGCATGTAATTAAGCTACTGAAGAAAGCAAAAATCTCACCTGCCAATACCTCCTCTGGGTGTACCTCTTCCTGCTCCTGCAAAAAAAATTAAAAAGCTGAATAACTTTACATGAACTGAATTTAAGCATAAATCAAACACCTTCAAATGTGTCAGTGGTATGTTATCTCACTCCACATGCTCATCTCAGTGTTAGTAAGTTGGTAAATTATATAATGACAGATTACGAATCAGGTGCAGTGACAAGTAGATACATGTGAAATTTTATTAAAGTGCAATCGAAGAAAACTGCATAATAATACAAATGAAGAATCACAAAATATTTCTATTTCAATTGAGCATAACTGTCTGAATTCACTAGAGCTGCCAGCTGCCACTTACAGCCACTGCCACAGTGCAGGACTAAGGAGCCCACAAAACACAAGTCAACATGGTGGGAATGTGGACTACAGCTGCTAGATCCATGAAGGCTGGTGCAAGGATAATGCCAGTGACTGAAATAGAAGTACAGAATAGTTTGCTGGAAAGAACTCCCCTCAAATATGACCTGGTGGAGTAGTCTGAAGGATCATGGAAGGGGAAGTGAATAACAGACCATTATAAAATTACAGATCATAGAGATAGTGATAGGGTTTATTATGCCTATATCTGCTGCTACCAGGACAGAAATTTGAAATTGATTCTTGGTCTCAGAGAGCCATCTGAGGTTGGCCCACACAACAGAAGAGGGTGTGGAACAGTTAAGAGAACTAGTAAATGGACATTTAAAAATTTGTCTGATGCAGCTGAATCATATCCACACTTGCTTAGAGGCCTGTGGGAGCCACTTTGGACAGGTTCTCTAACGGTTGTCTTGCCTCAGCATGTTGAGTGCTGTAATGTACTGTACAGGATTTCCGGCCTCGAGTCTGTATGATCCCTTTTGCTCATTATTCTCTAAGGGGTAGTTTGCTGCAGTTTCTTCCTTTCTTCTTCTTCTTCTTCTTCTTCTTCTTCTTCTTCTTCTTCTTCATTTTCATTTTATGAGTCAGGGATTCTTGCCCGCTCTGGTTTTACAGTTGTCTCCACAATCTCCTGGGCTGTCCTCCAACTCTTCTGCCGCTCAGTGTGTACTCCTACATTACCTGTGTAAAGTCTGGTTTTGCATCTTTTTAAATGTTTTATTACATATTGATCCTATATTTAGTCTTTCCTAATATCTTAATTTCGGATTGTATCCACCCTCACACCATCTTTAATACTCCTTTAAGATCTCATTTCCGCCGCCTGTATTTTCCTCAGTTGGTCTTGCGTTTTTTTTGGTTTTGTTTTAGGGCGCAAAACTGCTATGGTCATTAGCGCCCAATCTGTGACTTAGGTAAAAGTAAAATACGAAAATGGAACCAGCAGCTAAGGGAGCGAAACTCAAAAAATTGGAGAAACTAAAAGCAGGAGTACAGCATGAAAAACCACTAGAGAAAGGGTTTGGTTGCCCCAAAAAGGGCTTCAAATGACCGATGTCATCTCACTGGCACTAATAAACTCAAGAACGTGATCAGCTGAACGCGTTATCTGCTAAAATTGACGATATTTCAGGCGACAGCTGTAGACGGGCGCGTAACAGAGTAAAATAGGGGCACTTGAGTAAAAGGTGTCTTACTGTCCACAGCATAGAGCAGTGGGGACAGAGTGGGGGAGGATCACCGCTTAAAAGATGTCGATGGCTAAAAACACAGTGCCCTATCCGGAGTCTAGTTAATATTACCTCCTCCCGACGACGCATTCGGGAGGAAGAGGTTTAAGCACAGGGAAGAGCTTTCATGTCCCGCAATTATGGGGAAGTGTTGACCAATGTGCATGCCATAAAAGAACAACACGATGACATAAAACACTCCATAGATCGGTGAAGGGAATCGTGTGAATAGCTGGCCGAAGAAGAGAGACTGCAGCCTTGGCTGCTATATCGGCCGCCTCATTTCCACAGATACCAACGTGTCCTGGGATCCAGAGGAACACCACCGAGACGCCCCCAAAGGGAGCAAGTGGAGGCAGTCCTGAATCCGGTGGACCAGTAAGTGGACAGGGTAGAGAGCTTGGTGACTGAGGAGAGAGCTGAGAGAATCTGTACACATAACATACTGTATCTGCTGATGGTGACGGATTTATTGGACAGCCTGGAGAACAGTGTAAAGCTCCGCAGTATAAACGGAACACTGATCGGGAAGCCGAAATCGATTTGGGGTATCGCCAACAATATAGGCACTCCCTACACAAAATGATGTATTTGATCCATCAGTGTAAATAAATGTGGCATCCTTCATTTGTGCACATTGAGCAGAAAATGCCCGACAATAAACAAGTGAAGAGGTACCATCCTTCAGAAACTGACAAAGATCACGGACCAAGCAGGTCTGGGGATGGAGCCAAGGTGGTGCTGTACCCCCAGTTCTCAAGAAAGTTTTAGGAAAGCGGAAGGAAAGAGAATGGAGCAGTTGACGGAAGCGGACTCCCGGTGGTAGTATGGAGGAAGGGTGGCCTGCATACCCTACATCAAAGGAGGCGTCGAAGAAAATGTCATGGACTGGATTAGCAGGCATGGAAGACAAATGGATAGCATGAAGACTCAGAAGGACTGCTCGCCAATTGGACAGCGGAGGTTCAGCAGTCTCAGCATAAAGGCTTTCCACAGGGCTGGTGTAAAAAGCTGTAGATACTAATCGTAATCCACGGTTTTTTTTTTTTTGGTGGGGTTTAAGGGCGCTCAACTACTTAGGTCATTAGCGCCCAGTCACAGTTGTTAGAGCACATGGAATCTAGTAAAACTCAAGGGGAGGGGGGGGGGGGGGGACACCAGAAAGTCCTGACAAAGATGAAGATAAAAGACGTATAAAAGTTAGATGTCTTTGGACAAGCCAGTCAAAGTTATAAAAAGCAGAACACGAGCAGCTGCTCGAGCGTCATCAGCTAAAATATCCGGTAAAGTAGATGGCAGGGACAGGACAACACAAGATTGACAAAATCGGGGACACGACAATAAAACATGGCCCACTGTTAATGCTTGACCACAAGGGCACTGCGGGGCTGGGTCACCAGAGATCAGGTAGCGGTGGCTAAGCCGGCAATGCCCAATCCACAACCTAGTCAGAAGGACCTCTTCTCGCCGAGATGGTCGGGAGGAGGATGTCCAAGCAGTTGGGAGCGGTTTTACTGCCCGGAGCTTGTTTCCTTGGAGGAATCATCAAGCATCCCACCACAACGACACAAGCCTCTTACAAACAACCCCATGAACGTCAGATAACGGGACGCAATGGGAGGCTGGCCGAGGCAGGAGGACTGCAGCCTCATTCCCAGGCACTCCTACATGTCCGGGAACCCACAGAAAACTGACAGAAGACCCTCATCAGCGAAAGAATGGAGGGACTGCTGGATCCGTTGCACCAAAGGATGGACCGGATAGGGAGCTCCAAGGCTCTTAAGAGCACTGAGGAAATCAGAGCAGAGTGTATACGATGAATGGTGGTGGCGGCGGGCATACTGAAAGGCCTGATGGAGAGCAAAAAGCTCGGCCGTAAAGCTGGAACATTGGTCGAGGAGCCAGTATTTAAAGGTGGCGGCCCCAACGACAAAGGCACAGCCGACACCATCGTCAGTTTTGGAGCCATCGGTGTAAATAAAGGTGTGACCAGCAAGTCGTGCACGAAGTTCGACAAACTGTGAGCAATACACATCAGCCGGAGTACCCTCCTTCAGGACTGAGCTGAGGTCGAGATAAATATGAACCAGAGCCTGGAGCCAAGGTGGTGTCGGGCTCTCACCCTCTCTGAAGGTGGTAGGGAGGGCAAAACCCAATTGTCGAAGCAGGTGATGGAAGCGGACTCCAGGGGGCAGCAGGGCAGACAGATACAACCCATACTGACGGTCGAGAGAATCGGCGAAGGAGGACTGATAAGAGGGCTGGTCGGGCATTGACAACAGCTGGCAGGGATACCGACAAAGCAGTACGTCGTGCCGGTAGGTCAATGGTAATTCGGCAGCTTCAGCATAAAGACTCTCGACGGGACTAGTGTAGAAGGCTCCGGTCGCAAGACATAACCCCCGATGGTGGATGGAGTTGAGACGGCGTAAGAGGGATGGCCGAGCAGACAAGTAGACGAGGCTCCCGTAATCCAGCTTTGATCGGACTATGGGCCAATACAAGTGAAGCAGGACAGTGCGATCCCCTCCCCAAGATGAATCACTAAGCACTCTGAGGACATTAAGGAACGTGTACAATGGGCAGCCAAATAAGAGACGTGTGGAGACCAACGAAGTTTCCTGTCCAATGTGAGCCCTAGAAACTTAGTTGTTTCCACGAAAGGGAGAACAACAGGACCGAGATGTAAGGACGGCAGAAGGAATGCTTTATATCGCCAAAAGTTGATACAAACCGTCTTCTCTTCAGAGAAACGGAAGCCATTTGCCACACTCCATGAGTATAGGCTGTCTAGACAATGCTGAAGGCAGCGCTCCAGGAGGCATGTTCTCTGGGCACTGCAGTAGATAGCGAAGTCATCGACAAAGAGAGAGCCTGAGACATTAGGTGCAATGCAATCCATAATTGGATTGATCGCGATGGCAAAAAGGGCTACACTCAAGATGGAGCCCTGAGGCACTCCGTTCTCCTGGAGGAAGACGTCGGACAATACGGAACCCACACGTACACTTAACTTTCGATCTGTTAAAAAGGAATCAATAAAAAGGGGCAGGCGACCGCGTAGACCCCACCTGTGCATAGTGCAGAGGATACCTCCTCTCCAACAGGTATCATAAGCCTTCTCCAAATCGAAGAACACAGCTACCGTTTGGCGCTTTCGCAACAAATTGTTCATGATGAATGTCGACAAGGTCAACAGTGGAGCGGTGGTGACGAAAGCCACATTGAACATTGGTAAGTAGCAGTCGAGATTCAAGAATCCAAACTAACCGAGCGTTAACCATGCGCTCCATCACGTTACAGACACAGCTTGTAAGAGAAATGGGGCGGTAACTAGAAGGAAGGTGTCTATCCTTCCCAGGTTTGGGTATAGGAACAACGATGGTGTCACGCCAACGCATGGGGACTTGACCTTTGGTCCAGACGCGATTGTAGGTACGAAGAAGGAAGCTTTTGCCTGCCGGTGAAAGGTGTGCCAGCATCTGAATGTGAATGGCATCTGGCCCTGGAGCTGAGCAACGGGACAGTGCAAGTGCACGTTCGAGTTCCCGCATAGTAAAGGGGGCAGTATAAGTTTCCAGATTCAGCGAGTGAAAGGAAGGTCGCCGAGCCTCTTCTGCCTCTTTCCTGGGAAGGAAGGCAGGGTGGTAATGGGCGGAGCTTGAAACCTCCGCGAAAAAGCGGCCGAAGGCGTTGGAGACAGCCACAGGATCAACAAGGACCTCATTACTTGAGGTCAGGCCAGGTACCGAGGAGTGGGCCTTAATGCCCGACAGCCGGCGCAGGCCACCCCAGACGATAGAAGAGGGAGTAAAACTGTTAAAGGAGCTGATGAAAGAGGCCCAACAAGCTTTTTTGCTGTCTTTGATGACTCTACGGCATTGCGCTCGGAGTCGTTAGTATCCAATACAATTCGCCAACGTAGGATGGCGGCGAAAGGTGCGTAAAACACGTCGTCCAGCACGTGACGTGAAGAAGAGGTAGTACGAGGATTGGAACGTTCGGCAGCATTGATGATAACAGCCGTGAAGTATTCAACCTGACTGTCACAACTGAGAAAATCGTGGTCCGGAAAGGTCGCCAGGGAGGAGTTAAGTCCCCAGTCAGCTTTCGGTATGTTCCTGCTCGAAGGACGTGGGGATGGGGTGTGGTGCAGGAGACGAACGACACAGGGGAAGTGGTAGCTCAAATAGGTGTCAGAAAGGACATACCACTCGAATCGACGGGCAAGAGTGGTAGAACAGATCTAGAGGTCCAAGTGGGAGTAGGTATGAGTAGAGTCCGAGAGGAAAGTCGGGGCGCCAGTATTGAGGCAGACACAATTGAGATGGTTGAAGACATCCGCCAAGAGGGAGCTTCTCTGACAGGATGCAGGAGAGCCCCAAAGGGGACGATGGGCATTGAAGTCGCCAAACAATAAAAACGGCGGAGGAAGCTGAACAATCAGGTGCATCATGTCAGCTCGACTAACTGCGGATGACGATGAAGTGTAGACGGTACAAACAGAAAAAGTAAAGGCAGAAAGAGTAATACGGACAGCTATTGCTTGGAGTGGGGTGGTCAATGGGATGGGATGGTAATAGACATCGTCCCGAACGAGCAACATGACCCCACCATGAGCTGGAATACCGGCCACAGGGGTGAGGTCATACCACTCCGAGGTATAGTGGGTAAAAGCAATACGGTCAGTTGGGCGCAACTTGGTTTCCAGGAGACCAAGGACGAGCGGACAGTGCAGGCAGAGGAGCAGTTGTAATTCCTCCCGATTAGATCGAATACCTCTTATGTTCCAATGTAACAAAGCCATCGCTAGTCAGAAAAAAGGGGGAATGAAACAGGGGAAGAGCTGGTCACCTCGACGGCCGCAGAGGGCCAGGTTATGAGGGAACAACGCTACAACCGGCGGGAGGCGGATCCTGTTCCATCGAGTCGTTGCCAGCTGCGGCCGCTGTCCTGGGTTGCGTAGGAGGGGCAGTATCATTCGCCGACGAGAGGCCAGCTGAGCGCCTGGCAGCAGAGCGTCCCGGCCAAACTGAGGACGGCCGGGAGCAGCGACTCATGGATGGAGCGTCAGACGAAACGCGCCGGGGTGGAGAGGGGGATACAGACTTCTTCTTGGAGGCCTTCTTGGAAGTCTGATGAGGCACGGGGATGGTATGCTGGACCCGAAGAAGGTCCTCACGCGCGGGCTCCATTTTGGAATGCCGGACCTTGGAAGCCGGGGTCTGGAACATTTGCCCGATGGACGCCTGAGAAGAGGATCGCTTCTCAGGTGGTGGAGGGGGAGGAGGAGGAGGAGGAGGAGGAGGAGGAGGAAGGGTGGCCCCTGGGGCAGAGGGGGCAAGGGCCACGAGGGAGGAGGATTTGGAAGGGAGGGATTTGGGAGGCGGAGGCGTAAACCCCAGATGGGGTGAGGAGGTGGAGGGGGGACTGGATAGGGGTGAGGATACTGTGCAAGGAGGCAACACGACTGAGGCCAACGATATTGCCAACGTCACGAGATGGAGGTGGTCATACTTCTTCCTGGCCTCAGAAAAAGAGAGATGATCCAAAGTTTTTAATTCTTGAATCTTCTTCTCCATCTGATACGCGGGGCAGTCTATAGATCTAGGTGAGTGGATGCCAGGACAATTGATGCACCGAGGTGGTGGAGTGCATGTATGTTCCTCACGAAGAGGAAGTCCACAATCGCCACAAAGGGGCTCAGCCTCACACCGTGACGACATGTGCCCAAAGCGCAAACACCGAAAGCAGCGCATAGGAGGTGGGACGTAAGGTGGAACGTCGCACCAGTAGCACATCACCTTTACATTCTCCGGGAGAATGTCCCCCTCAAATGTGAGGATAAAGTCCCCGGTTTCGATGCAACAGTCTTTGGGGCCGCACTGGACTCGCTGCACGAAATGCACGCCTCAGCACTCCAGGTTGGCCCTGAGTTCCTCATCAGATTGCAGCAGGAGGTCCTCATGAAAAATAACCCCCTGCATCCTATTCAGTGCCAGATGCGGGACAATGGATACTGGGATGTCCCCTAGTCAGTCACATGCTGGAGTGCCGCCGACTGTGTGGCGGAGGTGGTCTTTATATGAACGGACCCCGAACGCATTTTACTGAGAGCCTCGATTTCCCCAAAGATGTCCTAGATGTGCTGGACAAAGAATATGGGCTTGGAGGTGGCGAACGTCCCCCCCATCGGTCCGAGAACAGACTAAATAGCGGGGGAAGTATATCGCCCCAAGCCGGCGAGCCTGTCCTTCCTCCCAGGGAGTGGCCAAGGGGGAAAGGGCAGGAGTACCAGAACCAGAGACAGTACCTTTCTTTTCAAAAGACTCGGCCGCAGATCGACCTGATACATTTTGACATTTCATCTACAAAACATCCGCCCCAATACCACCCACTCCAACCAGGGGCTCTCCCCACGGGCGCCACCCAGCCTCAACAAGGGCCACCTGGCAGGATGACCATTGCTGGGAGTCCTGATGCCCCAAGGAGACGGGCATCTACTCCTTGGCCGACGTGGGGAGTGTGCAGTTCAGGTATCGGCAGTACGATCCCTGTGTTGTCAGGGGGCTACAACCTAGAGGGTACATGACGACCCCACCACAATGGGCTGGCTACCGTGCTGGATTTCGGGTGCCATGGAAAGTCCATCATGATCGTAGGTGCAAATGGGGACGCACTATGGGGATAACTTGTGCAACCCATCAGGTGTTTAGGCCAAATTTGAGGAATAGTGGGTGTGGTTACAATGCAGTTACAATGCTGAGTGCCAAGGTCTTAGTGCACTGAGGACCAGTGATACACCACGTAAGGTGTCCTTCCCCAAAAGGCTCGTACTTCTGTAGAATTTGGAAAATGGAGGTCAAACCCCAAGGGGGACCATCACATGGAAGGCCGAAATGGTTGAAACTCCTTTTAGTCGCCTCTTACGACAGGCAGGAATACCTCGAGCCTATTCTTACCGCACACCCACAGGGGGAAGACTACTTGATTGTGGGGAGTTATTACTATGTGCAGTAGCACACCAGATGTCATTCAGATTTTGGGTAAAGAGAGATTTTGCATAGATCTGCATATCCACAGTTGGAATAATGGAAGGAAATTGCAGTAAGTATCTGCTTCTCTAGCCAAACGGTCAGCCATTCCATTCCCTGGGTTGCTCAAATGACTTGGAACCCGGAGAAAGACATCTGAACAGGTGGCACACTCGTGGGCCAAGAGAAGGGCACGTATAGCAGAGACCGAAGGATGAGGTCGATGGCCAGCAGGCTGCTCGTTGGATCTGAACAGATTAAAACACTGTGGAGGGAGGCCTGAGATAAAAAAGGAGGGCTCTGTGAATTTCCAGAAACTCTGCTGTGAACACACTAATTGATCCTGACAAAAAATGGTGTTCTAAGGCAGTAGGAGACATGAAAGTGTATCCCACCTTATCTACTGCCTTCGAACTATCAGTGTGAAAAATTGTGGCACCCTAGAACACTCCAAGGATGGCACATACAAGACGGTGGAGAATTAAAGAGTTGACACGAATCTTAGGACCCTGGAATAGATCAGTCATAATTCATGGTCTAGTTACCATCCATGGGTGGGAAGGGTATGGGAGGAAAGATGTGAAGTACATTACAGCGAGTGGAGACGGGGATCCCGACATAAGGAAGTGATACGCATGCCAACCGGCAATCCCACAAAAGAACGGGTGTCAGGAGGGAGACAGTCCTCAATGGCGAAGAGTACAGGATACATCGGATGGTCAGGGAATTGGCGAATGATGACTGATTAAGAAAGTAGTAGTTTGCTCAGTCATGTGTGTAGAGGGGGAATCCCCACTTCTGTGAGGAGACTATCAATGGGACTACTGAGAAAGCCAGCAATAGCCAGATGAACCCCACAATGGTGAAGAGGGTCAAGTAGTTTCAAAGTGGAAGGAGCTGCTGAGCCATAAACCTGACCACCACAACAGTCTGGAGAAGACCAGGCCACAGTAAAGATGGAGAAAAGTGACACAGTCTGCACCCCAAGATGCAAGGGCCAGGAGGTGGAGAGCATTAAGCTTCCATATACATACAGTATTTAGGTGGCAAATGAAGGGCAGCCATGTCAGCTGGTTATCAAAAGTAAGGCCCAAGAAACAGGACTGTGCTACAACATCGAGAAGCTGTTCACCTAAATAAAATTCTGAGTTGGGGTGTACTGTGAATCAGCGATAAAAATGCATTACCCACATTTTTTTGGGAGAATCCTGGAACCAATAGGAGGTGGCCCATGCAGAGGCCCATGGGATGGCATCTTAGAGCAGACACTCACCAGATGCTACTTAGTGGGAGCTGCATCATATGCAAAAATCATCGACGTACAATGCCAGAGTAACCAGAGGCCCAATAGGGGTCACAAGCCCGTGGACTGCTAGGAGGAAGAGTGTGACACTTACCACAGAACCATGTGGGATACCATTCTGCAGAATTCCAGGGGTGCTGAGGGAAGTTCCAACTTGGAACCGGAAGAGCCGCTCAGAGGAAAACTCATGGATAAAAATCTGAAGGGGCACATGGAAGCCTCAGTCATGGTTGGTAACTAAAATGTGATGGCACCAAGC
>NC_064640.1:1059107573-1059242716 GCF_023864345.2 Schistocerca serialis cubense | reverse complement strand
ATTACAACTGCCCTTTTATGGACACCCAACAAGTGAAGGATTCAACAGATTCAGTGTTGCACAAACAGCTTCCATGAATTCAAACTGTCCCATCTGCCATCTTCAGTGTTCCCAAGGCAACAAGACCTGTATTTGGCAATTTTTCATGTCATAAAAGTCAAACTAACATTTCACAAATCGATGTTAGGCCTCTTAACTCCATCTGTCTGTGAAAACTAACTTCCAGTAACCAGTAACTCCATAATCAAAGAGTGTTTTGAAACAGCATAGATTTCTCTAATCTGTCAATAACTAGGCTTCTCTTATATATTTACACATTTAGCAACTTCCTGTATTACATTATAGTATTCTTTTCAGAAACTATTTTTGCTTCAACTGCAAAATTTAACAAAATGTATTTATGAGGTTTTCATTGCCTGCCACCAATATTTCATTTTTTCTTTGTATATTATCTTTCCAGCTCAAGATATTTGTTCTTCAAATCCTAGAAGAACAGCTTGTGATGGGATGGATGCTCTGCCATACACAATCACTGTGCAGCAGCTTTGATGGAAGCAGGAACTACTCCATAGCAGGTACAAAATAAAGTATAGGGTTGTAGATAGAGAGCTACTGAAGGAATCACGTTTCACTCTCAAAAGTTTGGAACATGAAACCTTGAAATGACTGTTTCCATTGTTGTTGTTGTTGTTGTTGTTCCTGTCTTCAAGACTAGTTTGATGCAGCTCTCCTTGTAAGTCCAATCTGTGCAAGCCCCTTCATATCTGCGAAACTACCACATACTTGCATCTGAACCCTTTTCTTTACCGAAGCCTTAATCTCCCTCTGTCATATTTACACCTCACATTGCCCTGCATTACCAAACTGACAATTCCTTGATAGCTTTCATTGGGTCCTTTCAACTGAACCCATCTTTCAACGAAGTTATTCAATAAATTTTCTTTTTACCCAGTTCATTTCATTATCTGCTAATTTGTTATTTGGTCAACACCATTCTTACATACACATCAAAAGCTTTTATTCTCTTGTCGTCTGAAATGCTGATCACACACATCATTTACTACAGTAAAATAATTTTAGAAACGTTCCTGGCATTTAAACTGAAATTGGATGTTAACCTGCCCTCTTTTTCATAAACTGCTATTGCCAGTCTGCATTTAATTGCCCTTCTGCTTTGAAAACCATTTCACTGCCCAAATAGCAAAATTCACAATACTTGTAGCGTCTCATTTCCTAACATAATTCCCTGATTTAATTTGCCTCTATACCATTACATTGTTTTGCTTTGTTGATATTCATCTTCTCAACATACTGTCCACTGCACTCAAGTGAAAGCCTTGGGTCAATGACGTCATGTAGATTCAGTACTTCTCTATTTCTGAAATGCATAAGACTCTGTACACTTATGGTTATTATCAAAAGTAGGACCATTGGAGAGTAAGGAAAAATTTATGACTGGGCTGACAATTCTTTGATAGGAAGCACACAGCTAGTGTGCTAACTCTGGCATAGAGTTATTGACAGATGTAGAAGTGAAATCTGGTGTGCACTAGGAAAATGTGTCAGGACTGTCGTCATTTTTATTGTACATTTGTGGCCTCATCTACATTATTAACCTCTGGCTTCTTGTGGATGATACAGTTATCTGTAATGAAGTATTGTCGAAGAGAAGCTGCCCAAACATTCAGTCAGACCTTTAGAATATTTAAAAATGGTATATAGCTTGGCTACTTGTTTTTAAATGTTTGCAATGTGAAATTGTGCACTTCACAAAACAAAAATATGTACTACTATATAACTGTAGTACCATGAGTGACAATCAGTATCTGTGGAGATAAATGGATGTACCGATACAAAATATGAGGGTGATTGAAAGTGAAGCCTTAGAAGTTCAACAAAATTTCGGAAAGTTGTGCTCTGGGGTTGGTAGGTGGCAGTAGTGTTCCTTGGGGTTCAGAACGACAGACAAAAGACAGCACCATCCACAACAATATGGCTGCTTCCCTGTCAACATGCACTGCAAATGAGCAAGACTGCGATGCATTGTTTCTGTAGTGTGGTATCAAAATTCATAACAGAAAGACAGTGCAGTATGATGGTTTGCGTTTGATGGTTTGTCGTTTGAAAGTGGTCTAATTTCTGTTAAGGATGCCCCAAGACCAGTGCAGGCTCACTGTGTAGTAACGGATGAGAACACTGAGTTAGAGGAGCAGCTTGCAAAAGATAATAGACACCTGAGTCTGAACAAAATAGCTACAAGTTTGAAGATTAATATTGGTTCAGCACAGAATATTGTTCACAATGTACTGCAGTTCGATAAGATGTTTTTGAGTTGGATACCATGTCAGCTGACTGTCGAATCGAAAGAGCATCACGTCAGTGGCTGTGAAGGTGCATTTCTGAGAAAAATTGTTACAATCAATGAGACTTGGGTCCACTTTCACCAATGAGAAATGAAAAATTCAAGCGACGAATGGCAACACACCTCATTTCCGAAACCAAAAATATCAACACTCAGGTGTTTGCTGGAAAAGTCATGCTCATTCTCTACTGGAATGCAAATGGAATAATTCTGGAGCATTATGTAGGTTGTGGAGTGATGGTAACTAGAACTACTTATTCAGAAATGCTGAGAAATCAGTAGTAAATGATGAGGACTCTTGACTTTAAGAATACTGCTACAGCAAGACAATGCCAAATTGCACACAGTCCTTAAGAGATTGAGATTATTCAGGAAATTAAATTTGAATGTCTGATACATCTTCTTCATTCACCAGACCACACTCCTAGAGAATCACCTGTTAAATGCACACTCACAAGCAACGGTACATAAGCATTTCAGAAGTGATAAAGAGGTGAAAACCACAGTGCACGGCTGGCTACACACATGACCAAAATAATTCTTTCATCTTGGTATCTATGCACATCCAAATTTGTGGAATACATGCATTCAGCATCAGGGAGACTACATTGAAAAATGACATGCAAGTGTTTTGTCCACTGTTCCAATTAAAAATATTACTACACTTTTAAGATTTTCATTTGAATCACCCTCTTAGAACAATGACAGAGTCTCAATCATATGTAAAGTAGGTTGACAGAATGAGGTTCATTGGCAGATAATGAGGGAAATGCAGTCAGTCTATGAATGACGCTGCATACATTGTGTGGGAACTGTGACAAATAATTGACATATACAGAAAAGGGAAGCATGAATGGTCACAGATTTGTTTGACCTCTGGGAGAGTGCCATGAATATTCAGAAAGTACTTAACTGATAAATGCTTTAATACTGACAAAAACTCCCCTGTGGAAACCTACTTATTATGTTGGTAGAATGAGCTTCAAGTGATAAATCTAGGAATATACTACAACCCACTATGTACCATTTCCACAGCAGTCACAAAGATGAGGTTAGACTAATTCAGTGTGTAAACAGGATTTAAACAATCATTCTTCCCACTATACATATGTGAATGGAATGCACGAAAACTGCAACAACGTGCAGTGGAAAATATCTTCTGCCATCCACAGTGGTTTGCACACCATAAAAGTAACTGTAGAATGAATAAAACTGTAGATCAACTACCTTCCTGTCCCACTCTCTTCTTGACCACAACCGTCTTTTATGTCATTAAGCTCTTGTAACTGCAGTCTGATTTCTGAAGTCATAAATAACCTTTCACTCACTGCATGTCACACCCACTACCTTGGAAATTTCAATAAGGGTTGTAAAGACAATATTATTAAAAGCTTTCTCTGAATCTACAAATGTTTGGAACACATGTTTGCCTTTCTTCAAGCCCTTCTAGGGTAAGTGGTTAGTTTGGTATTGTTGTTCCAGAACTGACACTATTGCTCTCCAAGATATAGTTGTAATGCTTTTTCCATGTAAGAAATTCATTCTTTATTTTGTAGCCATAGCTTATCAGGCTCACAGTTCAGTATTATTCACGTGTCAGCACCTACCTACTTTGAAACTGGAATTTTTACATGCTTCCTGACGTACAAGGATATTTTGCCCATCTCATATCCGGCACTTGAGGATCAATAATTCTTTCGTTGCTGAATCTCCCACTGATGTCCGTACTTCAGATGTAGTGTCACCTACTCAATGGACATTATTTCCTCTTAGGTTTTTCAGTGCTCCATCATACTCCCTTTGCATTATCATATCTCTCATCTCATCTTCACCTACTATTTCTATTGCTGTAATATTGTCCTCAAGTTTGTTTCCCTTTATACAAATTCTCTATATTTTCTTTCCACCTTTCAGCTTCCCCTTCTTTGTTTGGTACTGGCCAGCCATCAGAGCTCTAGATATTCCTTCAGCTGCTTCTCTTTTCTCCAATGGTCTCTAATTTTCCCCATAGAAGCAACTCATCTTTATCCAAATTACGCATGGCTCTAAGGCCTAGGCCTAGCCATTGTCTTGCAGCCATTTGTGCTTACCCATTTCACAATTTGTCAATTTTATTTTCCAGATATCTGTATTCACTTCTGACTGCCTCATTTGCTTCATATTTTATATTTTCTCCTTTCGTTAATCAAATCTCTCTCTTTTTTTTTACATGTTTGACATTCTGCTGCTTTCCCTATTTTATCTCTCAAACCTAACTCTTCATCATTTACTGTATTAATTTCCCTGGTTTAGTTCAATGTTGCCTAACACTCCTTCAAACTCTCAAAGATCTCTGGTTTATACAATGTATCCAAGTCCCACCTACTGAATTTCGTACTTTCCCCCACATGAGACACATGAAACTAGTACCTTTTGTCTGCTTACATAATCCCTGTAACACCAAAGATACATTTGCTAACAGCTTACTCACTTTCTGTGAGGGTTCATGATCCACAAGAGTAAACTGCAGCACTGGGAGTGGGCAGGTACAGTTTGCCTAATGTCTGCAGTGGAAGGACAGCAAAGCAACGTCAAGATGCTTCAAGTGTGCATTTTAGTTCATTTATTCTCATGCTAATTACATTCAGCAGATGCTATTTTATTGTCAACAGAATATTAGCGCCATGTAGCACAAAAATACTCTTTCCACTGTTTTGTTGCACAAGTTTCACATGTGTGCTATACATTACACTGGATTTGTATCTTGTAGAAATGTTTGTTCAACTGCAAACATTCTGCAGTAATTCTTTATCAGTTTTGGAACATTTTGATATTTTTGACTGTTAATATGTGAATTAGCTGTAACAACAACAACACCAACAACAAAGGAATAATGACTTTATTGATGGAAAAATAAGTAAATATTTATCCTTAGTGACAAGAGATAAGATGTCATGAGCTGGAGAAGCCATTTGACTTTGATGGAAATCTACAAAAGCCTGACAAAATGTCAAGCGATGATGAGACTTTTGTCCAACCTACTGACCTAAGATCTGTAATTTTTGTCGTAACTGCAACCGAGACAGACACGGGGTTGAAATGACGGAAAGTGCAGTGGAATACCTGAAGAGGACATGACTATTTTACCTACAGAATATTTTATCAACAGGCTGCCCTATCATTAAGTCATGCAGTAGACCTGAATGCTCACTGGAAAAGTGTTGGCTCTAATTTCCCCTTGCTTTCAGAAACTTGCAGTATCAGAATGCCAAGGGAATGCAGGCTGATTTTACAAGACCACATCATTCAATCATGCTGACTGCTGTTCCTGCAACTACTTGATGGCACTGTCCTCATTCAGCAACCCACCTAAGTCACACAGCCTAGGCAAGGACCATGGTTAGTGGCATGGGGGACCTTCAGTGACCACTGTAGCAGAACATAATTAATGATTTCTCATGAAGAGACAAATTCTGGTCATATGGTAATGACAACAGTGGCAACATAGTTAGCACACATACATTAATGGATTACACAGAAATGATATTTGAGGGTATAGTCCAGTCACCAAAGGAAAAATAGGGGAAAATTTGTGCACTCACAAAATTTCCTACAATGCTAGAAGAGTGTGTTTATAAACAGCATCTATACTAAAAATTCCCACCAGTGATGGTGGGGGGTACTGAAAAGTTTACTTTCCTATATTCTTCTTACATAACTCTACTTCTAGTGAACATACATTCCAAAAAAAAAAAAACCTACATTAAATTTGCTAAAAACAAATGTCCTTTACATTTTTGTCTAGGATTAACAGTTTCCACATAGTGGGGGATGGAAAAGTTCCAGATAATTGATGTTAGTAAGGTATTTTATTTATTTTCAGCAGAATCACTTTATGAAACAACCGTAACTGTTTTCAGACTTGAAAGGCCATCTTCAGATGCCGCAAAGGATGACAAAAAAATCTTAAACTAAGACCTGAAACAGGTGCAATTATCTTCAGTTGATTTACTTGTGAACTCAGTACAATGTTCTGATGGTAAAAATTAATGTTTATCTCTAAATGAAGTGGATTTTGGAACAAATATTTACAATGTGCCATCAAAGTGCAGTGGAGCATATTAACCCCTTCACTGCTAGATATGTGCCCTCTGCATTCTGTGCAAAGACAACATTTGTTTTGGCTGTACTACTCACCAGATACTGATGCCTGATGCCCGTGCTGAGAGACGGCATTCTGGCTGATATGAAATTCTTATGCCATCTTTCAAAAAAAAAAAACACACAGACTTTTGTACATCTCACAGTCTGACATCTTCACTCCATGAAGACGTGTGTTCCTTTTCATTTTCTATCATACTTACTGTGCTGCAACAAATTCACAGAATTTTAAAGCATTCACAGATGTAAAAATACATGGCATAAGCTTTCTTGCACAACTGGTTTTAGCTCATACATTGTAGTGAATGAAATGCAGATAAGATACTGAGATCTTATTTAAAACTCAGTGGAGAGCTGTATATCTTTTTGTTACCTAGTTATCAAGTTTTATACCCAGAAGACTGTCGCACACGATGTGCCCACTCGTGTCCTCGTACATCGTGAATCGTGTGGTCCTAATAGACATCTTGTCTCAAATGATTTCAGATAATATTGAAACAAGGTTTTTGCAAATGATATCGCACAATGAGGCACATTGTTGTACAATAAATAATTTTAACACTCTTATTTTCTGAGATACAGAAGTAGCTCAACCACAACAGTGAGGCAAGAGCAGTGTAGGAGACATTCAGAGATCCACAGCACTGTAGGAGAACCTGAGTGGTGTACGTACACACATCCATCGGAACTAGGAAATGACATTGCAGGATGTGTATATGTGCCGACAGCAGCGAAAAGGTTAAGGGAAATATATCGTGTTCCGGGGGTGTAACAGGGTGGAGGCAGAGAAGTGGTAAGGCGGTAGTGTGAGAAGAAGTATGCTGCCGGACTGTGAGCATGCAGTTCACACATTTGCAGGACTTCAGATTTAAGGTCAAGCACGTGATTCCCTAGTCTAGGTACCCAACTACATCACAAGAAGCAAGTACAGGTCGTCTCACTGAGCTGTATCTACACTCCACAGCTATCCCTACAAATCACCAGTGACACTGTGCAGAGGTGTCCAGGATTATTTAATTTCCACAAAGTGCATTGGCACTACACAGTACACACGAATGAGTTTGTCAATAGCAGCACAAAAAATGCTACTCTCAGGATCCACGTAAATTGCTGCACACTGTTCTGTTGATTCTCCTTCATCCTGTGCAGCACGTGCTGCTCTTTTAAGTTTACATACTTTCCCAGCATTTCCTGTCCTGTTCTCTTAAGCATAATTGCTGGTACTCACAGAATGAGCTGAAAACAGTAATCTGCTGTAATGTGTTGTTGGAATTATGTCAACATACATTAAGTTCTACATCACCTGGGTGACCTGATGCAGGCAAGAATTTCAACTTCTGGACCTCGTCATTTGGTCAGAAAGTTAAGGCCAGTGTGATGCATTCGACACCCCTCACACTGCAGAAAGTATTCCAGGCAGTGAAAGGAGCCACAAAATTGGCACTGTCTAATAAGTATAGATGGCACATTACACTTTGTGCAGGTTCTTTAGTGTGGTAGACAGTTGACAGCTACAGCTGTAGGGCATTTATACACGACAACTCACTTAGCAATTGCAAACGAGCACTTACTTGATAAACTGAAAATAGCCCCAGTATACAAGCGTAACCTCTGTCAAGTTATTTCGCCTATGCACAAAGGGGAATGGAGAGGAAATTCTGGGGGGTATAGTCTGTCTGTAAACATACAAGAGCAACACTTTTAATGTGGGAAGTCGCATTTCCTGGAAGAATATTGCATCTGCCATACAGGATGACTGATAATCAATTACCCTTTGACAGGACAGAGCAGTGTGCAGAGATTTATATAGATTTTGCCTATATGCAGGCCTACGGAACAGGGAACTGCACAACCCCAATATGGACACCTGCCTCCCCTTGCACTGATACATCCTGTTACACCCACAGAACACAATTTTTCTCTGAATATGACTTCACTGCACTGGTACACACATTTAATATTTGTTCCTAAACCACTTCATTTAATAGTTACATCTTTTATACCCCTGAAATGCTATTTTTAATAATTTGCCATTTTTACAATGCCTGCAATGCAGGCAGTAGTAATCCTAGGGAGTACCTTATTGTAGAATATTTAATGTAATTTAATTGTGTACTGGGAATTGTATCTGCCAGAAATTGTGGTTTTTGATGTGTTTGAGAAAAAACATATAAAGTTACCTTTAAACTCCCCCACCACCACCACCACCACCACCACCACCACCACCACCACCACCACCACCACCACCACCACCACCGCACAGCACAGCACAACACAACACAACACAGCACACAGCAGCAGTGGGGATTCTTAGTATGTTGTCCATGACACTCCTTCCTGTCACTGTACAAATATTTGTGACTACCTGATTTTTCCCCTATTTTTGGTCTTTGTTAAATGGGTAGAAAAGGAAAGCAGAAATGCATTGGTGCATTTCCCAGTGTTCCTTTTCGGAGGAAGGTGATGAACTGCCAAACTTCTCACACCACTGCAAAAATGAGTGATTCAGTTATTTGTGTCAGTGGCATTTAGAAACAGTTAGAAATCCCTAAACCTGAGAAGTGATTTGGGCCCCAAATGAATCTCCATTATTCTATACACAACATACAGCAGAGATTGCTCCCATGTTAATTCTTATATGGTATATTGTTGATCTCTCAAGGAAAAAAATGTGGCCAGTGGCTGGAAAGAAGTTTACCCACCTAGGAGGAGGCTACCAAAAGTGAACCACAAACCTAATTTCATGTCACTGATTCCATCCATTACAGAATACTAGAATATATAGGGTGTATCAAAAAGATTCATCTGCTTTGGCATGCCTATATTTCTGAAACTAATAAACAAATACAATGAGTTGTTTTTTGATGAACAGAAAACTTAAAATGTTTTCTCATATCATTTTATAGGTCTTCAATATGCCCCCCTTGAGATTCATGTCATATGTCAATGCGGTATTCAAACCATTCCCACACTGCAGTGAGCATGTCTTGGGTTACAGCTTCAACAGCTGCTATTATGGGACATCTCAGTTCACTCATTGTTGTTGGTAAGGGAGGAACATAAACAGAGTCTGTATAACCCCCCCCCCCCCCCCCCCCCCAAGAAATAATCACATTTGGTCAGGTCCAGTGAACTTGGAGGCCAGTAATATAAGGCCGAATCATTTGGTCCAGTGCAACCAATCCATCATTGAATAATCCTTTGATTGAAAAATTCCCTCAGTTCCAGTTGCCAGCATGGCGAAGCCCCATCCTGTAGGTAAATGAAGCCATGTAAACCAGTCTCCAACTGTGGGAAAAAAAGAAAGAAAATATCTGAAGCATATCGAGATATGTGCTACCTGTAACAGTGTTCTCAGCAAAGAAAACTGGACCAGACACCTTTTCATTCCATACCTGATATTCTCCCATAACGATGGTTAACCTTCCCATTTACATTAAATGTTGCCCCGTCACTGAACACTAGACATGGAAGGAAACTATCATCCTCCATCTTGCCAAGAATGAAATTACAGAATGTTTATGTTTTCACCTTCACAAAGAGCTTGCAGTAGCTGAATTTTGTACTGTTTCATGTGTAAGCGTCCTCGCAACACAAGCCAGAGGGACATTGAGGGCATGTTGAACTGTCGAGCTACATGGTGAACACATTTTTGCCGACTCTTTGTGAAACTGTGGCAGATGCATTCAATGGCCATGTCAGACACTTGGGGCTGGCCCAGGGATTCGCCTTTGCACAAACAACCTGTTTCTCAGAATTGTTCATGCCATCATCTAATGCTCTGTGCTGTAGGAGGATCCACACCATACCTAGTATGAAAGCCATGCTAAACAGTTATTACATACTGCCACTGCACACCATTTTTACTAGAACTTAAGTGGATGCACAGTGCTGCTACCTAGTGGGAGCCATGCAAAACTCAAGAGTTTTATTTTTCCAACAGTGTGTTATTCATGGACACATCTCAAATAACATAATAGCTGTGATTTTTTTTTTTTTTTTTACTCAGTTGGTACTTCTTGAAATACCCTGTATTCTGAAATCAAACACAATGAAGTGTATCAACCAGAATTATGTCCTAGGTTCTAACTGGTATGGACTGCAAAAACAGCAATCACACAAAAATAAAACTTTGCTTTTTTCATACAAAAAGCAGGAGTTTGAGGCACTGACGTGGATACAGTATTCCTTGACTCCAGCAAGACACTCGACTCTATACAACACCAATGAATTTTACCAAAATCATGGCTGGTTGAGTTAAGAACAAAATTGTTACTACATTGAGTACTTCTCAGTAAGGATGATGCAGGGAATTACCTCTCATGGACAGCCATCGACATATGTAGGAGCAATTTCGTGCTTGCACCCTGGAAGTAGGTTGAGACTCTACATTTTTACATTGTATATGGTGGTTATAATTAAACTTCCGCTACCTGAGGGGATCCCCATGAAAAATGGTTGATTGTACAACAAAAATTTTGTGTAAGAGAAATAACGCACGTCACGATACACAACCAGCAACACAAACCCTGCAGTGCTCAGTCTCAACGTTATTCCTATAATGTTGGGTACCCATACAGTCAATAGTTTCCTGTCTACAGAGGCTCAATTAGTGGAATTTTAATTAGCAGATAACTGAGTCAATGGCATTTCTGGGGGAGGGGGCAGCACTCTGCTGAGATGCAGGCACCTGTCCAGAGACATTCCCTCCCTCCTCGCCCCCCCCCCCCCACCACAACCCGGAAAAAAAAGAAAACCACAGAGAGAGAGAGAGAGAGAGAGAGAGAGAGAGAGAGAGAGAGAGAGAGAGAGAGAGAGTGAGGGAGAAGGGGGGGAGGGCACGGGGAGTGGAGAGAGAGGTTCCTGGCTATTACTGATCATCAGATGGGTACATATTTGCTCACATGGAGCTAATCAATAATCAAGGCTGTATACTCCACCTGTGGCTGCCTCTAACATAGGTGGCAGTGGTTTGTCACATTGGCTTGTTGCTCAGCCCAGTAGTTCAGATATTCTTCGTACATCCATATTTAAACTGGATGAAGGTGGGGCACAGCTGGTATAATTTTTATTAAAAATGAAATTCCTCCAGCTGTACGTAAGACTTTATATTGGCTACTAGCTTCAGTGTTGCATCAACATCATCCTAAGGCCCTATGTAACAACACCATACATGTAGTCTCTGAGCTAGTGTACAAAATAATAATATATTATAAATGGATTATATACAGGATGAATTCATTAAAAGTAGTTACATTTAATTCATTTTCACTAAGATGCAATTTACCTTGGCATTAACAATTTTTATGGTACAAATGATGTTAAATATGCACAGTTATTTCTGTTACAGATCAATACCAGACATTAGAATAAAAATGGGGGTGTATGTAAGTCTGGGTGACGTGCCATTACTCTTAGAGAGAATAATATAGGCATAAAACAGTACTAAAATTGTGTTAAAAGCAAATAAGAATACCCTAAAACTCTTCTTTGTGTGCATAGTTTAACTAACAGGAAGGAAAATACGCATTGCCAATCTGACATATGTAAGGTATGATTGCATTGAAACTTCTTGACAGATTAAAGCTGTGTGCCGGACCGAGACTTGAAATCGGGACCTTTGCCTTTCGCAGGCAAGTGCTCTTGCACTTGTATGCAGAAGGCAAACGTCCCGAGTTCGAGTCTTGGTCCGGCACACAGCTTTAATCTGCCAGGAAATTTCATATCAGCGCACACTCCACTGCAGATTGAAAATCTCATTCTGGGTTTGATTCCACTGTTTATAAATAGTGAATAGTGGGAAAGGTGGAAAGGATTTAAGTTTGCATAACACTGTATCATCATCACTATAAAGTAACAAAGTGGAACAGGTTACTGAAACATCATCATTCATAACAATATGAAACACAAGTGAGGAGGAAGTGGAAGAATGGTTTGGAACCCAGTTAATATATTAAAAGGTATTCAGTGGTGTAAAATAAATGCATATGAGTCAATTAATTAATCTACTCATTCCAACAAGAGAAACATAAGCTAACATGCCACCAAAACGTACCGTTTCAATGTCGGTGCCTCACTAAGGCCATGACCCAGGTCTAAGGTAATCTAATGTAAAAGAACAATGAAGTACATAACAATGCTCCAAATAGAAGTAAACAGGGTGTTGTCAATCAAAGCAGCTCGTCACATATCTAAAATACTTTTAGTTCCTCTAATAACTAATTACTGAAGAAGAGTACAGCGTAAGGTACGCAAAGTATAACTCTCATATTGTTATACGTAATCCAGTCAAGAGTTGACATAAGTTAACAACAATCATTGAAATGCCTTGTCACCCACTTACTTGGATGACCATCACTACACCATAATACTCAATTATTTCACCTATCCACATAAACCCGTTCTTGTATAAAATTACTAGTTTAAATATATTGACTATTCACTTATTTATGAACAAAATGTAACTACTTTTAAAGAATTCATCATATTTATAATATGTTTATAATATATTTATTTTGTACACTAGCTCACACTACTGATGTCTGACATTGTTAGTTTTATGCATGCTGCTGTTATATAGTGCCTGAAGATAGCGTTGGTGCAATGTCGAAACTAGTAGCCCAATAAATATAAAATCTTAAACACAGCTGGAGGAGTTTCATTTTTAATAAAACTGGATAGATATTGGTAAAGGTTCATGATTTTGACTGCTGCCAACCACAGCAATTTAATAGCAGACTGAATTTAAATTCATTTTTGTATGAAATTCTGGTTCTTCCTAATCACAGTGTTAAATGCTTGAACTATGTATGAGGGTCACTCCAAAAGAAAGGCACACTATTTTTTTTTTTAAACCCATCTTATATTCTACATGTTTGAAAGTTTTACAGTGTGTAGATACATCCTTTAGGAACAATATTTTCATTTCTCCACATAATTTCCACTCCTCTCAACTGCCTTATGCCATCTTGGAATCAGCGCCTGTATACCCACATGGTAAAATTGTGGACCAACCTGTTGGCTCCACTGTTTGGCGGTGTGCACAAGGCACAAGGAAATCATCATCATCATCATCATCATCATCATCATCATCATCATCATCATCATCAAACATTGTTCCATGAAGAGAGTCTTTCAGTTTCTCAAAGAGATGACAGTCACATGGAGCCAGGTCAGACTGTAAGGAGGGTGTTCAGTGTTATCCATCCGAGTTTTGTGATCTTCCATGGTTCTTTGACTAACATGTGGCCGTGCATTGTCATGCAACAGCAAAACAGCCTGCTTTTGCCAATGTGGTCAAACACGACTCTGTCGAGCTTGAAGTTTCTTCAGTGTCATTACATATGCACCAGAATTTATGGTGGTTCCACTTGGGATGATGCCCACAGGCAAGAGTCTTTCAGAATCGAAAAACACCGTAGCCATAACTTTTCCAGCAGAAGGTGAGGTTTTGAATTCCCACCCCCCCCCCTCCCCTCTCCTTTGTTGAATTTGCATGATGCCCCTCCATTGATTGCCTCTTCATCTCTGATGAAAAATGACAGGGCCATGTTTCATCACCAATCACAATTCTTCCAAAAAATTCATCTCCACCATTCTTGTACTGTTCCAAAAGTTCTCTGCATACCTTTTTATTGTTTCTTTGTGAGCCACTGTCAACATCCTGGGAACCCACCTAGCTCAAACCTTTTTTAACGCCAACACTTTCAGTATTCTGCAAACACTTCCTTCCTCTATCCCAAGGTAGTGTGACAATTCGTTCACTGTGATGCATCTGTCAGCAGTCACCATTTCGTTAACTCTCTGCACATTGTCTTGAGAGTGTGCAGTATGAGGCCTGCCACTGCAGGGACAATCCTAAATACTGCCGTGCCTGCTTTCATCATGTAACCTGCTTGCCCATTGACTAACTGTACTGCGATCGACAGCAGCATCTCCATACACCTTTTTCAACCTCTTGTGGATGTTTCCCACTGTCTCGTTTTCACAGCACAAGAATTCTATGACAGTATGTTGCTTCTGACGAACATCAAGTGTAGCAGCCATCTAGAAGACATGCTGTGACGGCACCACTCACGGGAACAGGTTGAACTAAGTTTGGAATCAAGTGGGAAGGATGTATCTACACACTGTAAAACTTTCACACATGCAGAATGAAAATTTTATTTTTATGAAAATGTTGTGCATTTCTTTTGGAGTAACCCTCATACTTTTCTATTTCGGATACCACTGTACATTTTCATTTTCATTTCAATGTTTGCAGGTTTTGCTACCACTAATGAATACGGGAGTCAGCTGAGTTATCAATGTCTTAACAAGGTTAAGGGTCTCTGGAAAGCGCTATCTTTACAATGTTAAAACAGCACTTATTTAACATGGTTAATCAGAAAGTATTTGACCTAGCAAGTTGAAATTTTGGTAGGTTATCTATTGGAGTATTGGCTACGGCTTAACAGAGTAATTTTTAAAAGTTTCAGTTCAGTTGTTAGAGATTAATTTCTTCCATTTGAATGAAATTTCTCTACTTTTTTGCCATTTTTTGTTTATAAAGAAATATAAAGGTTTCTGGAAAGAGACTGTGTTAAGTTATGTGGAAGGGACTGTATTACATTTCCTGAAGATCTGAAGCAAAATGGCTTGGCAGATCTTGAGAAAACATGGAACGTATATGAAAAAATAAAACTTTTAGGAATTGAGCAACAAAGTTTGGATCACCTTTTTAGTGCATTCCAGATTCATAAGATGGATTACCTTTTCTTCTACAAACTCCTCTAGCAGCTTTCTCTCTGTTCTCTTGCTTGTTTTTTTTAGGCTATTTCCTGTCAGTAGCCTGAAGATGTAACATACCTAAGGCAAGCATCATTCATACCATGTTGAAACCTACCTTCATTCCTATGTTTTGAAATACTTTGCACCTTACAATGTTGCCATCATTGAAAGTAGCAACATCATCACACACACCAAAGTGAACTGTTTCCTTTTCTCACAAATACAGTCTTGTGAATTCTTGGCTATGCACTTGTATTTGTATTTCTTTATTGGTCCTGTAAATCATGTTTAGGTACATATTTTGCACGAACAATGTAGGACAAGTCAGGTTGGTACAGTATATACAACATCATACACATTGTTATTTTGAAAGGAAAAATAATTTAAAATTATTCAATACATGTTGAATATTGATGACAAATTCAATACAATTAAATAAAATGATAGCCTATTTGAGCAGTTAGACTACACTTTTCTGATACTCTAAAAACTCGGAAACAGAATAGAAGCAGTGGTCAAGTAGTGGTCAAGCAAGTACTCTTTCTGTTTCACTTTAAACTTTTGTAAATTTTGCATCTGTTGCAAATAGGATGGCATGTGATTGTACAACAGTATGCCAGTATGATACACTCCTCTCTCACAAATGTTTGTACTTACTGTATTGACATGAAAGTAATGCTTCCACCTAGTATCACGAGGGTGGTAATTACTGTTATACTTGAAGATATTTCCATCTTTTAAAATACTTCCTTTTGTGAAATTTAATATTTCATACATATATAAGCAAGGAAGAGGCAATATATTGAGATTTTTAAATATTGGTCTACAGGAGCCTCTGTACTTAGCATGGCTTATTATTCTAACGATCTTTTTCTGTAGCCTAAATGTTTTGTTTGTACCCATGGAGTTCCCCCAAAAGATAATGCTGTACATCAGCAGTGACTGAATACTGCCATGGTACATTGTGATCACAGATGCACAGCTTGTATTTTGTGTAAGGATTCTTACTGCGTACGCAAGTGTGTTTTGCTTTTTATTTACATGGTTAAGATGTGTCTCCCATTTTAGGTTTTGCTGAATATGTATACCTAAAAATTTTGTATCACTCACCGATGATACAATTTTTCCATCGATTTAAAAAATTGGTCCTGCAGGATGTAGTTTCTGAGAATTGCGGAAATTGACTGTCACTGTTTTTTTATTATTTATTATTAGCTTGTTTGTTCTGAACCATTGTGTCAAATTTTGTATTATACCTGTAGCTGTTTTTTGTACGCTTTCCTCATCACATTATTTGATTAGGATATTTGTGTCATCTGCAAAAAGTACTGTTGTCCCTTTAGTTATATTTCTGACAAATCATTAACATAAAGAATGAAAAGAATTGGCCCAAGGACTGATCCTTAAGGAACTCCATATGTATAGTTTTGTGCATTACTGTAAAAATTACAATTTTTTTGTGTTTTTATGTCTTTGTATTTTATCTGAGTGATCTGTTGACGGTCATGAAGGTAGGAATGTATCCACTTGTTTGGCAGGCCTCATATTCCATAGTTACCTAGCTTCTGCAACAGAGTTTTATGATCAATTACATCGAAGGCTTTACTAAGGTCAAGAAATATGCCAGACACATGTTGCTTATTATCTACTGCAATTAGAATTTCATTTAAGAAGGTATAAATAGCTGACTGTGTTGATCTTCCAGTTCAGAATCCGTGTTGTGCATCACTTTTTATGTTTTCTTTATTTAGAAAGGCTGTCAGACTTCTAAGAAATAGCTTTTCAAGAATTTTACCAAAGCCTGACAATACTGATACAGGTCTATAGTTTGCAGCTTCATGTTTGTCCCCTTTCTTGTTCAGTGGTGTCACTTTTGCCATTTTCAGATTTTTCGGGAATACACCACTCACAAATGATGAATTGAAAATATCCGTTAATGGTTTTATGATAGATGTTACACTTGCTTTGATGATATTACCTGATGTTTCATCAGTACCTGCTGAATACTTATTGGGTAACCTTTTTATGATGACAGATAATTCCTCACGTGTTGTTGGAGACATGAATAGGGTTCTTGTAAGAATTTTTGTATCTAACTGGAGTGTATTGCTGTCTGATTGTGAGTTGTATTGTTTGGTAATCAGGTGGTGTGCTACATTATAAAAGTAGTTGTTAAATTTATTAGCCACTACTGTGGGGTTGATTATTTTATTGTTGTTTCCATGACATTCTATATTTTTGGGTGCTAATGATGTAGTACCTGTTTCTCTTTTTATGATACTCCAGGTGTCTTTAGTCTTATTCCTGGAATTTTTTATTTGTTTGTTGTTTTCAATTTTCTTTGTTTTTGTCATAACCTGTCTAAGTATTTGTTTATATTGTTCAAAGTAATTGATAAATACAGGATTTGTGGTTTGGTATGAGTATTGATATAAGTTCCTTTTGTTCTGGTATGATATTTTTATTCCTGTTGTGAACCCTTTATTTGGTTTGTACACAGAATTTATAAGTGACGTTTGTTTAGGAAAGGCTATTTCAAAAAAATATTTGTATGTGGCCATAGACTTATCAAACTTGTCATTTGTGTTGTTTGAACTGTAAACATCAGTCCATATTTCTCTTCTCAAGAGAGAACAAAAGTAAACTATGTTTTCATTATTAAACTTCCTCACAATAGCTCTAGTTTTCTGGGCTTTCACGTTTCCTGGAATAGAGAGTGTTAGTATTTGGGCATTGTGATCACTAAAACCAGTGTTTGCAGTCTGTGTGTTGCAGAAATATTTATCTGTATTTACAAACACCTGATCTATGGTTGTTGCAGAAGTAGTGGTAATACGAGTTGGGTTGGTTATAGTTGGTTTTAGGTTAAAGGACTTCAGTATGTCATTGATTTCTTCTTTAAATTTACAACATTGAAATCTCCAAAAATGATAATATTTTTTAACAGTGTTGAAGTCCTCTAACAGCTCTTCCATATTATTATAAAAAACTTTTTTATCACCATCTGGTGACCTATATACACAGATGATTACAGAATTGCTAGTTGGCAGTTCTACTATAGAGAGTTCTATGTCTCTTTCTTTAGATAAGTTGTCAAATTTGGTTGCGTTAGTGAAGTCTATATCTTCTCAAACATATATGCAGCTACCACCATGCCTGCGTACTTCTCTACAAAATGTGGCAGCTAATTTAAACTGAGGTAGGTGTGCTAGTTCTATCATGTCTTTATTTAGCCAGTGCTCAGTAAAGCATAAAACAGAAATATCACTCATATCATTTAACAAGATATGTATTTCATTCATTTTATTGGAAAGAGACTGAACATTCTGATGGAACAATTTAAAGTATGAAACAGGGACTATATTGTGTCTTGCTAGACCACTTACCTCTTTTTTACATCTACTATTGTTAGCTGTAAAAAATCCTCCTTGATTTGAGGTGTGGGTGGTGTCTTCTTGCTAGCTAGTTCCCTGGATTCTGGGCCCTGCCTTTCATGTACTGTGGTGCTTCTAATGGTAATCCACTTGTCAAGTAGCATTTGTTTCATTTTAGGCACTTCTACTGCACTGGTTTTCACATTGTATTTATTTTGGTGAAACATTGATTTCTTCGGGTAGACTGGTTGATTCAGGGATACATGCATCTGGTTTGTACGATTGTTAATTTTAATTAAGATAGACAGTCTATTGCATACTTGCTCCTTCCCCTGTCTGTTCAAGTGGAATCTGTGACGTGTGAATTTATCACGAGACAGTCATTCCATTTCAAAGTTTATGGATATTCTACTTTTGTTGCAAAATTTTGAGCAGTTCACTGTTTGAACTAAATGATGATTAAACATGTCAATTTTTTCGGTTATATGTTCTTTGTCAAATCTTTTGGGAACTGGATGCAAAATGATGTTTGTCTTGTTACTGAGTTGGAGAACACTTGATAACACATGTTGTTGTAGGAGTCTCCAGTATCGTACAACCCTGCCATTAATGTAAGAGTATCACTTGCGTTCAAGTCTTCTGCTAATTTGTCAATTCGATTAAAAACTTCACGGATAGGAGCATTTGGTTCAATAAAACTTTGAATGTCATATTTTGTGTCTAGTTTTGTCTCCAGAATGTTTCTGCAGTACCTGTCTTGGCCGTCACTCACTAATAAAACTTTCAGATTCCGTAATGCATTCCTTAACTCTTAACTGTGTTTCATATGTTCAGGTGCTTTATCTTCTGGAACACTATTGGAATCGTTCATTACAGTTTCGTTTTCACTGATTGCCGTGTAAACACTGACTTCAGTTACACTTACACATTGCATTGGCTCTTTACCAGCTGACATCAGAACAGTTTCTTTATCTGAAGCTGCACTTGTTTAGACGCACTTTTTCTGGATACCGTTGGCATTGTAGATACATTATAACACGAGTGCATTTTTAGTTGCGATTTTAAATTGTGTGTGTTCGACGCGCTTTTTACGGTACACCACTTTTCACTGCTTACATATTTGATTAGTTCTTGTTCTAGCTCACTGATTCTCGCTAACAGAACGTTTCTATCCTCTTGCAACACTTTAATTATTTCATATTTTGATGCTGAGTCTGTCACGAGTTTGTGATCACCATGTGGCACCAAACCACAGTTTAATTTATACTTTTATTGGGGTTTTGAGTTTTTCTGTGAGCATACTTTTTCCACAGTTATGGTGCCGCTAAGTCTCTGAAAACAGGTTATATCACCCCTTTACAATATCAGGCAGACTATGTTTATAGGTGTGCACATCACCAATTAGCAATCCCTGGTTGTAGTTGCACCAGCTGTTTTCTCCTTTGATGGGGACTTTCATTGGTTGAAAAAAACCCAAACAGCCATCTCCACTTCAACATTGTGTGTACTTTGCCTAATAGCAAATACATAATAGTTTTGTATTTTGTCAGTTACACTGCCAGTTAACCTTCCCTTCCCATCTGATCCTTTGCCATCACTGAGGTTTTGTTTTTTTGTATGAAGCTTTCAGTCACCAAAGTCTTGATCCCATTCGTTTCTGTATGTGTCCAATACACACAAATTTCCACACTACATCATTGGTGTACCAGTTCAGTCCTTGAAGATGTCTGAAACTTTTAGAATCACTGCCACCAAATTAATTCACATATCACACTTTACCACACGCAACAAAACATTGAAATATGCTAGCAACACATGCCACTTCCATTCCTCCACTACTGCCACTATAGTTAGCTGCAAAATTATTTCAAGTGTACCTTTGTTTTTTGAGGACATCTACAATTTTTAGATATTACTGCTAAGTGCTATTTGGAAGACTCATTGTGCCTCAGGAAACTGTACTGACTGTAGCACCCTATGGATTGTATGCAAGGCATAGACACATTAATGTTGCATTCATAGATTTTGCTACCATTTTCGTAATTTTGAGCTATTGAAACACTGTTCCAGAAAGTTGTCATGTATGATCACTTACCACACTTCAATTCCATTTCACTGGCAAGTCCTACATGATTTTTTTACAATGTGTTCCAGACCAACTTCACTACACTGAGTACATCTTACACAGTTTGCAAAAATTAAGTTGAGAACTGACATATCAAATCTTTCAGTCACATCTGATTTTCCCATAAAATATTCATACTTTTCACTAACTGAACCTAGCTTCCTCTTCCAAGTACTTACTTTTCCACTTTCACTGCAATGGGCAGTTGAAGCAAGATAGTTAGGTTCACACACTTCGTTATCATATTTATTGTTTATGGTAATAACATCTACCATTGGCTTTCCTACATTTCTTATTTTCTTAAAAGCCTTCAGAGGATTTCTAGCCACTTTAGGTTCACCCATGATTATCCTTCAATAAAATAGAGACTTCAATGAACAGAATTCACTATGAATATTTTCAGGGTTACAAAACAGTAAATAAACATAAAAAAACATGATGATCGTGCGAGTGATATACACTGAACTATTACAGGTTGGCCAGAACACATTTCCTCTCTCATATGCTTTTACATTCATTAGTACAAGATTTGACAGCAGTTTAACAGCATCACAGTGGGTCACACCCATGCAAAAGAAAATTCAAAAATATTTTAAAAATCATTTTAGTCTTCTGAACTGAAGAAACTATGTATGAATTGAAAGTGGAAACTATGTAGATTTTTGAAATGCAAAAAAGTAAAAATTCAACATATCATGTTTTGAACTGAGAGCATGATTTAGCTCCCGCATAGGCAGCGTTGTATCACTCACGATGCTGAGAAGAGAAGGGTATCGCTTGAGCCACCTCCAAATCCTTTCTGATGGAGGAATGCAGGCTGATATTGAGAGGAGCTCAAAATCTTCACAAAATGGCAGCCCAAGGTGTTGGAGATAGCAGTAGGATCCATGATAACATCGTCTGCTACTGTCAGACCAGGAATTAGTGAATGGATGTTGATCCCAGAGAGCCATTGGAGGTTGTCTCACATTACAGAAGATGGAGTGGAACTATTAAAAGACTTAGTGAATGAATCCAGCTAGCTTCTTTGCTATCCTGAGGAATGCAAGGACACTGACCATGCATCTTTTTAAAATATATGCAGTTTACTATCATAGGATGATGGTTAAAAATGTGGAGAGCATGTCCCCATGCACAAATTGCATCTGAGCATGACTCAGTTCATCAAGAGATTGGGACATGCCGCGGTAAAGAGAAAGTGCGATGTATGTAACATTCTGCAAGTTGGGATAACATCTTTAAGATATTGCACCTGGTCATCATAAATAGGGGAAATGATGTTTGTTGAAGGTTGCCATGAAGGAGTAAAGCCTCCAGTCAGTCTTAGTAAGCTATCATTTGGGTGTTCACATAGATGGGGAGGAGTCAGTAAACATGTAGCACATGGGAAATGGTCACTCAAGTATGCGTAAGAGAGAATGGATCACTCGAGAAGATGGGCAAGCTGGGCAGCACAGAAGAGTGTATTGAAATGGAAATAGGAGTGTGTGGATTTTGAAAGAAAGATGGGTGCTCCTGTATTAAGTCAGAAGAGATTACAGTGATTGAGAAGGTCAGCCATCTCTCAGACGAGTTCTGGCAGAACCCAAAAGGAGACGGTGTGCATTAAAGTCACTGAGCAGCAGAAAGGAGAGAGGTAGCTGCCTAATAAGATAGAGGAAGTCTGAACTGTTGATATCAAATGGTGGAGGGATGTGAACTGTACAAAGGGAGAACTTGAAGTAAGGAAGGAAAAGGCGAACTGCAGCAGCTTGTAGGCAGAAAGTCAGGGAGATAGGTTGACTATGAATGTCATCCTGTATGAGCAGCATGGCTCCCCCATGAGATGGAATGCCGACCTTGGGGGGGAAGGTCAAAACAGTCTGTGAAGAAACGCCTTGGAGGATACTCATGATGAGAAAAATATGATGGGGTATCACCTCGGCAGTTGCCAAGTGCCAGCCTTCAGAGACACTCTGCTTCAGGGCATAAAGGCAGGAGGATCCCAATCCACTAGGTCTGCAGGAGCATCGGCATTTTTCTGCTCTTGGCCTGTAGAGTACAGTGCAACAAAATGGCTGGTGTTGTGCACCAGTGACACAGATATCGGACTGACGAAGATATCATGTGGCAACACTGTCAAAGACGATCTTCGAGTCAGTGAAGGAAAGACTGCTTGCCTTTGTTTAACTTCTTTGAATCTTTCTGGTTACCAGACAAAGACGTGGATGTTGGGTAGCTGGAGCAACATAGGAACACATCAAGAGTACTCCTTCTGTCCTTTCCATGCTGCCGGTTGTATAGCTGCGGTATTTGTCCCATGAGGTGAACATTTGATGATGCATTGCACATTTGAAGGATTAGATGGATACCCTACCATACCACTGGGCGATTTCACAACCATGGTGCTAAATTTGAATTTGCATGTCTGCTTGGCCACTTCTTCTGTGGAGTGAGCTGTAGCTAGAACAGTACTGTAGGTGCCATATGGTAGCATACAGGGTTTCTGACTTGCCAACAACTTGCGAGCAACCACGTAAGACACTTTTCCTTCACCCAGACCTCCTGAATCGCCTCCTTATTGAGGTACATGGGACAATTCTGGGAGGATGGGACAATTCTGCAAGGAGGCAGCACATACGCCATTGCAGATAATGCAGCAGGCTGAAGGAGGTGGACAATCACCCTTGTGCACATTAGTATGACAAGTTGAACATTTGGCCGGATGCCAATAAGAACTGCTAGTGTGGTTGAAACTATGACACTGGTAGCAGCGTATAGAGTTCGGAACGTATGGTTGGACTGTGATAAAGGTGAGAAAAAGTGTGTGTGTGTTGGGGGGGGGGGGGGGGGAGCACTATGGAGGCATCTATCCTTTTCATCATCCATTGGATGGCAGTGACACCCTGATCAGGCAGGTATGTTTGGATTTCAGCCTCCGACACACTGTCAAGCAGCCTAGTGTAAATAACACCATGGAAAGAATTCAGAATTCAGAGCAGCTTGAAACTAACAGGATGGCTGAGGAGAAGTGAAGAGGCAAGCAGTTTTTGTGCTTGAGAATCAGAAATAGTCTCCAAGAGGAAAGTGCCACTCCATAAAAGAGAGCAGGCCTTCACAGAGCAAGCATTTCATTAACACCTTTCTAAATAATAAATGGATTTACCAATGCAAAGGACTCACCGTCTACAGTAAGTGAAACCATGAGGAACTGTGGTGCAACTGGGATGGTCTTTGAATCGTTAGATCAAGCCACTTAGGCTTTGTAGATGATTGGGAAGATGATTGTCTTATTGCAATAAAATCCTCCATGATTGCCAGCATCTCTGATGATGTACTGCTTCCAACTGGGGGCACCCCCTTCTCAAGGCAGCGCACCTGCCTTAGGTGACTGTTTATGCCTCAGGTCACACCTACTGAACACCTGATGGAGGGACCAGTCGGCAATTTGGGAAGGTAGCTGCTCAGGCAATCACCCCTCCCTGGGCCTTGCCTACACAATGGAGGGGTATGTGTGAACCCAACCTGTAGACCCAAGTCTGGGAAATACACGTTACCCTGTTACCTGCTATGCATCAGATGCATGGGCCAGCCTACAGGAGTACACAGGGAGGAAGAAGGAAAAGAGGAACCTCAAATGCTGAAGTGGAAGGAGGACAGGTGAAGGTGAATGAAGAAAGAAAGAGGAATGAAAACACAGTGGTAAGACTGATCCAATGTGAGCCACTGAAAATGTGGAACATATTCCAAAATATACCCCAAACACGCCCCCCAAGGGAGGGTAAAAATAAGAGCAAGGGGATAGATATGCAGCACAGAAGGGAAAATATGCTGCAAAGGCTGGGGCCCTGTGGAAGCCAAGCACGAACCCACTAAAGAGCTGTGAGCTCCCTGCAGGTTTAAAAAAAAAGTGAAAAATTTATGAAAGGAGCTACAGAAAGCTTCTCACCCACTAGCCACTCTCAGTGCCTGCACCTGCTCGGTGCTGAATATTTCTGGAGTAACTACGACTGCAGGCAAAGCACTGTGCCCTCTCACAGCTGATACAGAACAAATGCTGTCTCTACATAGTTTCTCTGCAGATGTATTACTGCAGAATCAAACTGAATCGTTAAAACTATTTTCCATCACTAAGGATTTAATCTTGTATTTAGCTTATGGTGAAAGTGATTTGATTAATTAGATTTACCTCAATAGTTCTTTCTTGCATACCCGTTTTTAAAGTTGAGCCAAAATACAATGATCCCTGGTGCTTGTGCTAATTGGCAATGAGTGCCAGCGGTATTTCCATAAAAAGCTAATTTAATTTACAGTGATAATCATGCTAACAGACTATTACAGAGCAGTGAATATATAGCCCTGAAAAGACTGAAATTATATTAAATGAATCCTAAACTATCATTAAGAGAATAACACATAAAATATTGCTGTCACACAGTAGTAGCACTTTTATTAATAAGTGAAATAGCTAATGTAAGCTTACTTTGAATAAGGTTCAGGGTTCATTACATAAAAACAATATTTCAAAGTTAATGCTTTAATAAAGTATGCCTAATACTTTCAGTCAAAAAGTATGTAAAAAGTGGTCTTTAATTGAGTGTTACAACCCAAAAAAAAATTAAGGTATTTGAAAATAATCAATACAGTATTGTAGTTATATAGTAATACAGTACTAAACTAGTACTAATATTTAGATACTAAAAATTTAACATTGTGTATGTATTTAATTCTCTATTTTATAAAGATTTTTAATATTGCTCTAAATGCCATTATTAGGGCTAGAGTGTCTTTATAAAGGTGTAAATGTCAACCATCTGACTGGATTACTAAATACAAAGTTGTTGGTGACTGGTGAAATACCCAATTCATCCATAACATCTTGGTGGGCATGAAGAATAGCCAAATTGTCCAATCGATTCTGTCCCTTTGTTGATTAGAGATATGACTTCAGACATTTAAGAGTGTTAAATGACCATTCTGATTTTGCTGTCGTGATTGGAACTACTTGGAGAATCTTAATTCACTTCACCACTTCACATAACATTTCTACAACTGCAGGCTCTTGTGTAATGTACTTTCTTACATCAAGCATATTTTTTAAGACCAGTTGTTTTTAATTAGTGATATCAAATAACATATTCAAGAGTAAGTGCTGCCTCTGAATGTCTAGGTCATTTTTGAAAAACTCAGTTGATTTTTCCAAATTTGTTTCACCTCTGTTTACTAAAAGCAAGCACACTTTTCCAACCAATCTGCAATGACCTGTGAGAGTCCAGTTGAAGCAAACCGCTCTGTAATGCAAGACTGCACCATTTCACATACTTCATTGTAACAGCTTTGCAATATTCCTTTTGGGTTTTGAAAGTGTATGGTGCGCTGGCTTTGTTGTTTTCATACTTCTTGGGTATACTTTGATTCCTAGGAAGCGAAGGATCATCAACTTGTGAAGGTTTTTCTTTTAAACACAATTCCCAAAAGTGTTCAGAACTATCACACCTTCCATTCAGTATACAAATCAAGCCCTCATATTTTTTCCAGATCAGCAACACTTAGATGAAGGCATTGAATTTTTTCATTGACATCCTCTACTGGGTTCATTGCATGGCAATAAAGACGTAAAAAGAAGTAAGTCTTTAATTGTAACGTTGACTCAAGGTAGACTGCACATTTTCAACCTGCCTCTGTTTTGTCCTCTGCAGAAAATGTTTCAAAAAACTCTAAAAGTTCTTCAAAGTTTTTCAATATTCAGGACACTAGAAGCTCGCATAGTCCATTGAGCTGGCCAAAGGGGTCACAGACTAGCTTGGTTGATGGCGCTCTCACATCATATGCTTCTGAAAAGTAACATCATTTTGTTGGATTCGCTATGGTATTTATTACGTCCTTGGCTAAAGCCATAATATCCCTCATAGATGAAAGATGTTGGAGACTGTCTACAACTGCCAGGTCTAACCTGTGAGCAGTGCAGTGCATATATCATGCTTTTGGTTGTATATCCAAAAATAACATTTTTAGTCCTTTGAACTTACCTCTCATATTCGAGGCACCATCATAGTACTGTCCTCCGAAGTTATCCACTGACAATTCAAGATGAGCAAAAACATCTTTTAAAATACTAAACAGAGTGCACTAAAGAGAGTCTCATACAAGCCAATAGACTTCATTGATGATTAAGGAATCATTGACAGTATGAACACAAAATGACACTTGTTCATGAACTGAAGAATCACTTGTTTCATTAACCATAACATAAAAATGTTCAGTCTTCTTGATTGAAGCCAATAAACTTTCTCAACACATACTTTCCTAGTAGATCAATAATCTCTTTTTGAGTATCATGGAACATCCATTTACACCCCGAACACCCTAAGCAATCTTTAAACTCAGGTACATCATTCTTCCGGAGTTCCAACAACTGAAAACATTTGAGATGATGTCTTCGTGCGATCTAATTGCTAGTCCTTATTGGTATAGGAATTGCACAGTACTAAAAATTTGTCTCAAGAGCTTTCTTCATATTATTGTCTAACTGTTCACTGAATTGGGAGGTCATACTTTGGTTAGTGATAGAATTTAGTTTCAGAACACCTTATTTGTCCATAAAATGTATTTTCATGAAGATGGGATTTTTCCAAAGCCTTTTTCCAGCTAGAAAATCCTATTGAAGTAAATGCATTCTTTTTTTAAGAAAATTGTAATAAATTTTTAGCATCTGCCTATTTGAAGGTTTTGCAAAAGACTTTTTTGGTAGATACTTCATATTCTAGCCATGTATAATTGATCAACTAAGACTTCTGATATGACCTTCCCTTACCAGATTGTCCACGTTGTGGGTGTGAATAGTTCTTACCCAAAGACAATGAAGCAATTGATGACGCAATAATTGTTGGAGGTTGACTTGCAGTATCAACAACTTCTAAGCGTGCCTTTTTGGTATCACATTTATCCATTGCAAATTTAATTCACAATACACTAAGAGCTTAAAGTAAATGAATAAAATATAGTCATACAAATTAGACCACTAGACACTAAAGTCAGAATACTAAACATGTCTGCACCATGCACTGAATCAAACTACCCACACTGAATGACTGTGACAGCAAGGTGGGCTATATATCACCGCAGTGTCATAATGTCTCAAAGCGTCAAGGTGATGCAAGGCGGAGAGTTCCAGGCACTTATGCTCCAGTCCTTTTGATGTCACCACAGCCTCAGTGCTGGCCTACCGGCACCGGCCTTTCCCCGAAATTTCACACACTGGGTCAAATACTAAGTGTGGCTGCAGCACCGTAACACTATCATGATTCACACCCCTCGTTTTCAGTTAACCTGCTTACTACCATAATAATTACTTGTTTTAACTCATTACTGAATGTATCTTAAAAGGGATCTATTGCAAACAAGGAAAATAATAAATTCCAACATAATTTTGGGATTTTAAAAAGCATAATGTAACTAATAATTTTCTAAAATTATTGGGAGAGCTCCCTGCTCCCGTTCGTCCCCACCCAAACGATTCTTGAGGGGGCTCAGGCCCCCTCAGGCCCATGGAGTCAGCGCCTGTGCCAGGTACTCAGCTTTGTTGGAACACATGCCTGAATAGCTGTGCTTGTCCACCTGGACAAAACAGCAGTCACCAAGTTGATACTCAATAATTTACTTGGTTTTATTTTAACGCCATAGAATTTGATTCCATGAGACACATAAGGTAGTGCAGGTGGGAAATATTATTGACAGTTTTCAAATTATTTTGTCTCTTTTATATATATCATGTGCAAGAAGTGTCATTACTGCAGGATATTTATCTATAAAGTGAGTTGCTACCTTGATAGAATTCAAGATTCGAGGGATATTATTTATTCTTAATAGTTTCAATGTTAATTAATGATACTTGTGCAATTGCACAGTTCCATTCATCAGTTCAACTTAAGTTGTTAAAACTGCTGCATTTTGATAGGTTTAATAAACCTTATAAACAAGTACAACAACATACATGTTTATGTGTGTTTTAAATAAAGCAATAGCAGAGAGAAAATAGTTAGGGAAACATATTAATAACCTTTTGCTAAAATTATCACTGATCACTCTTGTAACACATATTACACCATGGAATCAATTTCAAACTGTGGTAGTTAAGTGTCAAAGAATATTACAAAGTTGTATCATTTATTAAAATCTTACCCTAAAAGAACTTAACAAATACTCGTGTTATATGCCGAAATAAGTTTCCTGAAATTCTTCATTGACATAAGAAGGCAGTTCATGTTTCTGCATGTGAATGTTAAGAAAGAACAACTGAATTGTGTACTCACCATGCACTGCATTAATCCCATAAATGAGACAGCCAATATTCTTGTAGTTGGACCAGGCACTGGGAATTTCATGATCATCTGAAATCTTGTCCTCAGAGCTGCTGCTGGCACTCTTACCACCATCTGCTTCACCAAGATTAACAATGTTTTTCATGTGGGTCTCCATAATTCACCCTCTCTCGCAAGCACCTTCAATATTTTTTTTCACATGTAGAATCACCACATATCTACTGAACTTAAGTCAAAGCCTGACGAAAGTTTCGAAATTTGTGGTAAGTACCTATGTTACCAATCTTCTTAGGTCATTGGTCCCTAGGGTTATACACTATTTAATCTAACTTAATCTAATTTAAACTAACTTACGCTAAGGACAAAACACCTTGCAAACTACGGCAAGGAGTCTCAGGCCGCACAGCTCCCCTGTGCAGCTCGAAGCTCGATGAAGCAATTTTAACTCCTTGCTTTGTGAAAAAGGTGCACACTTATTATTTCTTGCTACATTTCCTTTTGCTTGAGCCCAAAGACACTCAATCGCATTGTACATGCAATGGTACGGTGGCAAACAAATAACCTTGTGACCAGCAGTTCTAGCTGATTTCATCATCAATCGTGTATACAAGAGTTTGTGGCTTTTTGAATTCCTAAGGGAGCAAACTGCTGATGTCATTGGCTCCTAGGCTTACACACAACTTAAACTAACTTATGCTAAGGACAACACACACACACCGATGCACAAGTGAAGACTCGAACCTCCAGCAGGAAGGGCCGCACAATCCACGACATGGTGCCCCTAACAGCGGGACCACTCCACATGGCAGTTACGGGCTTAACAAGCTGAAGCAGCTCTGCCTTTTTTGGTTCATCAGTGCAATTAACATTATGTCACTGCAACCAACTTAACAAATCACCTTTTCTGTTTGACATGGTCGGCACTTTGTTCACCTGGTTAGAAAAATAAGGTGCTTTATCTATCATTATAATAGACTCTGGAGGAATGTTCCAAAGAAGTTTATCCTTAAACCGTGAGATGTAGATCGCAGCATTCATTTCTTTGTGGAAATCTCCTGACTACTTTGAAGCAAAAGCCCACAAAGCATTGTTTATGACTGCTGAACTTGTTCCAGCATGGCAAACAATTAATCTGCCACCTTTCCCAGTTGTTTTTCGTAGAACTGAAGAAATTGTGTCATCAGTCCAAATGTGTGAAACACGAGTATTTGTTAAGTTCTTTTAGGGTAAAATTTTAATAAATGATACAACTTTGTAGTATTCAAGTCGATCTGTAAATATGACTTTGTCAAAGTCAATAGTGCACTTTTTTTCTGAGGAAACTGCAGTGCAAATTTATGATTGTTGAATGTTTTATACCTGAAGTCTAAGGAAACCAGAACCTAAGAAGGTGACGTCATACCCCCGGAAAACAGACCTGCATCATGAAGTGAAACAAAAAGTTTTTTCCTAGTTGGTAATTCACCTTTACAGTAATAATTGTAAATATGGGCACAAATAGCACACTGATTAAAATTGTCAATGGCTTTCACTCGCTTCATACCCTTACTGCATTTACCTGGCTTGCTAAGCATGAAGTCTTTCTCACCACTATCAAGGCCTATGCATTTTCTCTGAGTCACACGTTTCACTATAGCAGTTCCAATAACAAGCTCATTGGCTGTTCGTTGCACTACATTTGACACAGGGAGAATAGGTCCTTCATTATACCTCTCACTTTCAAAGTAATCCTGCACCTGAATATGAAATTCCCTCACTGCCATCCAGCACTAGCTGTTGCAACCGTTAGCTATACTGTCCGGAAGCAACAGGGTTGCTTTCAGTTTCTGCGACTGGAGTGGTCTCTCGGCACAGTAGGTGGATCCATGGATCATCGTGTTTTCACCCAACACTAGGATCTGCATTTCTCTATTGGTTCCTAACCGTACTAACTCAAGACTGAATAAAAATAAGCCATATATTACAGATAACCGTACGCTGTTTTCGTTGTTCAAAATGCCATATTATGTTGTTAATAGCAGAAAATGACATACACATTGGAATGTACCGTAAGCAGTGGTAAGAACATTTATACTTCACTTTGGTAAGTTTGTTTTGTGATGTGTGTGGAAATTTCACATGGTCTACTATTTGTTTCTGAGAATACAAAAATCTGAGTTCTTTGTCATCTGCCATCAGATTCTTTACCTGTAATAGGTACACTGTGTGAAGTGTTCTATCCAGGCACACATGCAGCTGTCCTTTGCAGATGGTAATCAGTGGTAGTGTAACAAGGAATCGCTGGATATGACTGTCTGCCTAACAATTTTTTTTTGTGCTGCACTTTTAATTGTTGCACGTAAGTACTCAATAGATTTTCCAACATTTTAAAGGTGTGAAACCTCTGTCTTTTCGTTGGCACACAAAATTCACTTATATAGCAGGTTCAGAATCATAAACAGTAAATTTAGCAGTTTCTTTTATACTTCGTGAATATATTTTCCATCCTTCTTTTTGATCTGCGCTTTGGACGAGCACTGGCAAAGTTAAAAATACATCTTTATGTTGTCTTTTGCTTTTTTATATTTTTTTCAATTTCTAAGTTTTTGTCTGATAGCATTGTTGTATTCGTTCTGTGCTGCAATTGGCAATTTGTTTCTGTGTGGTAATTTTCAAAACTGGGAATGGCACACACCTTGCAAGTTTTACATCCGTACTTGCTTTTTTAATGCACTTTCTGTTTCCAGCAAACAATGCATCTAGACAGTAGCCTACTTTACTAAGAATGCTCACTTGTTATACTGTTTGGAAAATCCCTTCCCAAAAACCTTTGAGGATTATCATCAGAATACCTTTCCCTGCCAGCTTTTCTGCACTCTGATGCATACATTTCTGGAAGTTCCCTTACCAGCGACAGATGAACTCTATCAGAAGCATACTACCTGTTAGTGACCTGTGAAGAACATGAGCATTTAAAACACACAGATCAAGAATGTGCAAAACGAACTCCTTATACCAGTTCATTGTTTTTCGTATACATCTGTCAGAGCTAAGCAGCCTATCAGAATGGTCAACTGATACCAAATTCAAGTTATATTCTACAATGATTTGTGGTTTCTTAATTTTCTCTCTAATATTCCTGTCAACAATTTCTGTGGTGTTACATGTGGTCGATGTCCACACTTCCCTTTTGTCACACCACTTTATTTGTTAGCGCAAATAAATTTAATGTCTTTCCATTTCAGTTTCTGCAGAACTTTCAGCATGTTGCATCTGTTCTTATGGATAGCGCCACATGCGTTTGTCCCATGAGTGTGAAGCCAGGAAAGTTTCTGCGCTTAAGTACCAATTATCGAGGTAGTGGGTATTGTCCACGTTCTAAAAACAGTTTTATTAGTGTCGCCACTACATCACTACTTTTCCTCAAATTGTGGAACTTAGTTTCTGTTGATGTCCCTGTAGAAAAATGAAATCTAAGACAGACAGTCTTACAATCACATAACACAAATGTTTTTCGTCTGAATATACTCTTGTTTCAATGGAATGAATTGTGTGAAAGATAAGCGTCCTTTAAATAATAACAAACTTTCATCATTGCAGAGTTTCTTATGTGGATTAATTGCACAATGGAAAGCTGTACAAACTCTGTCATCAGTGTTCCTCATTTTAAATAATTAATCTCCTCCAGTATTGGCAGAGTTGTCACTGAAATTTAACATTCTCGTAAGTAACAAAAAACTGTCCCATGACATCATTTTCATTGAAGTCAAATTCATCATTAAGACATGATTTCTTCATAGGTATTTCACCATCACTTTCTGAGTCTTCAGATTCAGAAATACTAACATGTCTTGTTGAAACACCAGACTGCATTGAAACACTTGTTGACGTGGAAGGTTTATCACTACAGCTTTCCAATTCTGTGGAAGAGCTGAAACTTTCGTCAAAATCATACAGTTCATCCTCACTGTTGCTCCTTGTAAGAATCTCCATGATTTCTTCCTCAGTGCACCAACCACGTCTGCCACTTTCTTTGTAAAACATGATAGGAAAAAAGGACTAAAGAAAATTCTGATGAACACAAACCTGTAGTTTGAAGCCTAGGCCCACAACAGACAGAGGTTCTGATGACAAGCTATTAGCCAGAACTGTGAGAGGCTACTGAGGCAGGGGGCGGGAAGTCGACTGTACAAGTTACCTCATCATCAGCACTCAGGTAGCGGTGCATCTGTACTCATCATAAGTGCTCAGGGGCCAGCAAACTGGTGCGACTGAACTCATCAACAGCACTAAGGGGTAAACCAGCACCCGCAACTATACTCTGTAGCACCCATGGAGCGGCAGGCAGCATGTCGAGTAAACTCATCAACAGCAGTCCAAGGGTTAACACTAAGTGAAATATCTATGAATGAGCTGCAGAAAGCTTCTCACCAGATAGCCACTTTCAGTAAAAACACTTACTACAATGCTTTGTTTCCCTTGCATCAAAAAACTAAGGGTAAAATTTATGAAAGAAACTGCCGACTGCTTCTCACCAATAGCCACTCTTGGTAGATAGAGTTACTCAAGCATCTGGCCCTGGGTGGAGGATCAGGATGAAGAGCGAGCATGATCCAGCTCCATCACAGTAAAGGCAGCATAGTAACACTCACCATTCTGAGAAGGGAAGAATATCATCTGAGCCGCCTCTGTTTGCTTCTGGTGGAGGAAGTCAGGGTGATAGTGAGAGGAGCTCGAAATTTTCACAGAAAGTGGTGGTGATAGCAATAGGGTCCACACTGACATGGTCTGCCACAGTTCAGCCAGAAAGTGGGGAATGGATCCAGGCCAGTAATTAGGGAATGGATCTTGGTCCCAGAGAGCCGTCACAGATTGGCCCACATGATGGTAGACAGGTGGAAACTGAGGAAGAAGAAGAAGTAAGAGGTGCATCAAACATTGAGGTGGAGGAAGGCTGTGAGAAGTTGAACAAAGAAAGGAAAAAGGAATGAGAAACAGTGGTGAAACTGTTTTTATGTCAGCTACAGACACGCCACCCATGATCCTCAATAGATGGGGGGGGGGGGGGGGGGGGAATTTATATATATATATATTTTAAGAGGGTAGACATGTAGTACAGAAGGGAAGAGGGTAGACATGTAGTACAGAAGGGAAAAGGGTTCTGCAAAGGCTAGGGCCCTGTGGTAGCCAAGCACGAACCTTCCAAAGATGGGCAAGCACCCTGTGGAACAAGGGGGAACCTATGAGACAAGCTGCAGAAGGCTTCACACAGACTAGCCACTGTTGGTAGATACTGGCTACTATAATGCACAACTCATCTCCCTTGCATCAAGAAACTAATGAAAAATTTATGAAAGAAGTCTCAGAAAGGTGCTCACCCACTAGACACACTTGGTTCATACAGTTACTACAACCTCTCACTTGCTTCCATTACCTCTTAACACAACGTGAAAGCAGTAGCAGAAAACATCACACCCTGTAGATGCTTTTTGTAGCTGTAGTTACTACAATACCTTACCTCTTATTACTAACTGGAAAATTTATGAAAGAAGCTTCAGAAAGTTTCTCACACACTACCCTGTCATTGTAGATATACTTCATTGACCAATTCAATCATCTCCCTTGCACCTTAAAAATAAGTAAAAAAATTATTAATGAAGTTGTAACAAGCTAACCACACACTATCCACTCTTCGTAAATATAGTTACAGCACTACTTTACTAATTCCCCTAGCCAATATTTGTAAGTAAAATATTTATAAATGAATCTGCAGGAATCTTCCTTGCCATCAGTCACTATCTGTAGATGATGTTACTGCGCAACAGTACAGATCATCCTAGATTCGTAACCCTAGGTGAGAAATTTATGGAAGAAGCTGCAAAAAGCTTCTCTACCAACATTCACTGTCTGTAGATATAGTTACTGAACACCTGTACATGTTGAACTTGGTTCATCACTCTAGATGAAAAATTTATGAAATGAGCTCCAGAATGCTTCATATCCATTTGCAACTCCCTGTAGATATAGTTATTGCACAGCCGTACACATCTCCCTTGATTCTTTCCCTTAAGTGCAAAATTTATGAAAGAGGCTGCAGGAAGCTCCTCTACCACCAGTTACTATCTGTACATATGGTTACAGTACAGCTCAACACGTCACACTTGCTTCTTAACGAGAGGAAAAAAATTATAAAAGAAGCTGCAGACAGATTCCTTACCACCAGACACTATCTATAGATATAATTACTGTGTAGCAGTAAACATCACCCTACATTCTTACCCCAGGCAAAAAATTTATGAAACAAGCTGCAGGAAGCTTATCTACCACCAGTAACTATATGTAGATAGACTTACAGCACAGCTGAACACATCACAACTGATTCTTAAACAGACGAAAAATTTTTGGAAAAAGGCGCAGAAGTGTTCCTTATGATCGTTCATTATCTGAAAGTATAGTTATGGCAGAGCTGTACATGTTGAATATGATTCTTAACCAGAGTAAAAAATTTATGAAAGAAGGTACAGAAACATTCCACACAACCATTCACAATCTGTAGATATAATTACCACACAGTTCTACACATTGAACTTGGTTCTTAATCCTGTGTGAAAATTTATGAAAGAAGCTGGCAAAAGCTTCTTACCTACTTGCAACTCCCTGTAGATATAGTAACAGTTTACTTGTACACATCGCCCTGTATTCTTAACCCTAGCTGAAAAACTTATGAAACAAAAAAACTGGAGAATGCTTCTCTACCATAAGTCACTATCTGAAGATATAGATGTGACACAGCTGTAGTGTCACCAATGATTCTTAACCAGAGGAAAATATTTATGAAAAAAGCTGCAGAAAGCTTTCTTACCACCAGCCATTATCTGTAGATAGAGTTAATGCACAGATGTACACATCACCTTGAAACTCTACCCTATGCAAAAGACTTATAGAAATAGCTGAAGAAAGCTTCCAACCAGCATTTGCAAGATGAATATATATGTACTGCTTAACTGTACATATCGCCTAGATTTTCACCTCTAAATGACGAAGTTATGGAAGAAGGAGCGGAAAGCATCCTTACCGACATTCACAATCTGCAGATACAGTTACTCCACAGCTGTATGTATCACCTTTATCTTCTACCCATGGTGAAGAAGTTATGGAAGAGTCTGCAGACAGCTGCCTTACCAATATTCACCATCTGCAGGTATAGCTACTGCACAGCTGTACATATCGCCTTGATTTTCTACTCTATGTGAAGAAGTACTGGAAGGAGCAGCAGAGAGCTTCCTTAAAAACATCTACCATCTGCAGATATTGTTACTGCACAACTGTACTAATCACCTTTATTTTCTATCCTAGGTGATGTGGTACTGGAAGGAGCTACAGAAAGCTCCCTTGCCAACATACACCATCTGCAAATATAGTTACTGCACAGCTGTATATATCTCTTATTTTCTACCCTAGGTTTATTGTTATGGTTTTAGGGTGCAAAACCTCTATGGTAGGTCACGAAATCGTCCACAAAGAGGGAGTCTGAGACATTAGGAAGGAGACACTCCATAATTGGATTTATGGCAATGGCAAACAGTACAACACTTAGCACAGAGCCCTGGGCTACCGCATTTTCTTGAGAGAAAGTATGAGAGAATGTAATGTTCACCCACACTTTAAGTGTGTGATCTGCCATAAATTCATGAATAAAAATGGGCAGTCGACCTCGAAAGCCCCAAAAGAACAGTAAGTGGAGGATACCTGTCCTCCAACAGGTATCGTATGCTCTCTCCAGATCAAAAAATATTTCTACTGTTTGGCGTTTCCTGATAAAATTGTTCATGATGTAAGTGGAGAGAGCAACAACATGGTCAACTGCAGAACGATGCTTTTGGAAACTGCATTGGGCAGGTGTTAAAATATTTCAGGACTCCAGCCAACAGGCTAAACAGCAATTCACCATATGCTCCAAAACCTTACGTACACTACTCATGAGAGAAATGGGGTGATAGCTAGGGGAGAGATGTTTGTCCTTCCTAGGTTTCAGAACAGAAACTATGATACCTTCCTGCCATCTTCTGGGAAAAGTACTGTCGGTCCAAATTCGATTATAAAGGCGAAGGTGGTAACGCAGACTAGGGTATGATAAATGCAGCAACATTAGGACATGGATGCCATCGGGTCCTGGGGCAGAAGAGAGAGAAGACGAGAGAAGAAGAGAGAAGAAGAGAGTGCTTGTTGTAGTTCCCACATGGAGAAAACAGTATTACAGCTTTTGCTATTTTGAGAGGAGAAAGCAAGAGGTCGCACTTACACTGCACATTTCTTCAGGAGAAAAGCAGGCGGGTAATATGAAGAGCTCGAAATCTCAGCAAAGTGTTGATCCAATGAGTTAGAAATTGCAATGGGGTCCACTAATGTACCATGTGCGACAGTGAGACCAGAGCCCGGGGAGAAACTAGGTGCGCCAGATAACCCTCGAATCTGACTAAAACTTCCGAGAAGCGAGTGAAGGTGTTAAATGAGCTAGTGAAGTCCCAGCTTGCCTTCTTGCTATCGCGAATGACGTGACGGCATCGTGCACGGAAATGCTTATAGCGGATACAGTTGCCCAAGTAGGATGGTGTCGGAAAACCCGAAGAGCACATCGCCACTTACGCTTTGTGCAAGGCATGCCTCATACCACCAAGGAACTGGGGGCTGCCAGAGCAAATCGCAGGTGCAAGGTATTGAATGATCCACAGCTGTAAGAATAACTTCTGTAATATGAGTGACCTCATCATCGATGCTAGGAAAGTGACGGTCATCGAATGCTGCTAGAGACAAAAAATGTGTCCAATTGGTTTGGGCAAACTTCCAGCATCTCACGTGCATATATGGCAGTTGTGGCTGCAATATATGGACACATGGAAAGTGGTCACTCAAGTGTGTAACAGCAAGAGCAAATCATTTGAAGCACCGAGCTAGCAGAACAAAACCGACCAGAAGGTCCAAATCAGAGAAATTTGTTGTAGAGGCAGACAAAAATGTAGGGTCCCCAGTGTTGAGGCAAACAAGATCTGCTTGATGGAAGACGCCTATCAATAGTGAGCCATGTGGACAAGGTCACAGAGATCCCCAAAGTGGATGGTGGGCACTGAAGTCCCCAACCAGCAAATAGGGTGGTGGGGGGTGGAAGCTGACCAAGAAGATGAAGGAAATCAGCTCTTGCCATTGGTGTGGACGATGAAATGTATACAGTACGAAGAGAGAAGGTGTATCCAGAAAGGGAAAGACGGACAGTGGCAATGACAGCTTGGAAGGAACTTTTTAAGGGGATTGGGTGATAATGGAGAGTATCATGGAGAAGAATTGTGAGTCCCCCATGTGCTGGAATGTCTTCAACAGAGGGGAGATCAAATTGCACTGACTGAAAATGGGGGAAAACAAAGTGATTGTGGGGACACAGCTTTGTTCCTGAAGACAGAAGATGACCAGCCAGTAGGATCATAAGAGGATAGGCAATTGATACCAATTGGCTCAAATGCCACTGATATTCCAATGGATAATGGACATAGAGTGGACAGAAAAGGCAAGAATGTGACCAAGGTTGCCCTCAACTCAACGACTGTTCAGAGCCCGCGGTTGACAGCGTGGAATGGCATTCTGCTGAACGCAGAAGATCCTGATCCATATGTTGTGGTAGCAGCTCCTACGACCAGCGATCGGCCTGTTGATCGGCCACCTGCAGTGTGCCTCAGCAACACAGAAGACAGCTGAGGGCGGTTACCACCAGATCGTGCTGTAGATGAGACATGCCATGGCAGAGAAGGAGAGGAACTCGGTTTCTTATTAGTCTTCTTGAAAACAGGACGTTGAGATTAAGGAGGAATCGGTGGTTGTGAAGTCGGTGTACGTAAAAAATCTTCACAAGTAGGCTCTTTTTTGGAAGTCCAGAAATCTGATTTTGGGGCTTGGGATTTAGCAGAACCCGATGAAGACTGCACCACAGAGTGAGCAGCTGAGAGTGGGGAGGTTCAACGTACGACTTCTGCGCTGGCTGATCTGATAACTGTGGCATTAAACCTGAGATCACAAGTCTGCATGGCTGCCTCCTTTGTAGGCCGAGGAGAGGCAAGGCCAATGCTGTATTTACCTGTGTGAGGCACAGTGGGTTTCGACTGGCAAATAACTTTTGAACAGCAAATGTCGACACCTTTTCCTTCACACTGATTTACTGAATGAGCCGTTTGTCTTTAAAAATGGGACAATCTCAAGAGGAAGCAGCATGGTCACCCACACAGATGATGCAACAAGGGGATGGAGGTAGACAAGCATCCTCAAGGGCATTCTTGCCACACATAACGCATTTGGCCAGATTGGAACATGACTGACTGGTATGACTAAGCCGCTGACACCGATAGTAACGCGTAGGGTTTGGGATGTGAGGGTGAACAGAAATTATCTTGTAGCTCTCTTGTATGTTCAATGGAAGTTGAACTCTGTCAAATGTCAAGAAGACAGTACGGGTTGGAACAAAGACCATGTCAACCCTTTTCATGACTCAATGAACAGCCGTTATGCCCTGGTCAGACAGTTAGTTTTGAATTTCCTCATCAGACAATCTGTCGAGGGAGCGCATATAAACGACCGCACATGATGAATTAAAAGCGTAGTGCACTTCCAACTGGACAGGGAAAGTGTGTAGCAGTGAAGTAGGCAGAAATTTTTGTGGCTGGAGGGCACCGACTGTTTCTAACAAGATGCCATTTTGTAATAGGGAACAAGACTTAACAGGATCTGCAATTGCATCAAGACCTTTCTGAATAATGAAAGGGTAGACGGGGGGGGGGGGGGGGGGGGGGGGGGGGAAGTCTTGACCTTCATCTGACCAAGAAACAACAAGGAACAGTGGCACTGATGGAAGAATTAGCGGTGGCCGAGACTCATTTAACTTTCACTTATGAGCAGACATAGTAGATAATGAGGAAACCATTGCAGAAGTATCCCCCCATGATTTCCGGCATCTTTGATGGCACATTCCTTCCTTGTGGGGGCTCTCTCTGAGTGCACTCATGCCTTAGGTGACTGTTCACACCTCAGGTCACACCTTCCATGTAACAGATGGAGGAAACTTTCGTAAGGCATCAGCTCGGGTAATCACATCTCCCATTGCATGGCAGTTACCAGGGGGTACGAACATATGCTAGTTGTCTACTTGGGGCAGAGAATAAAGCATGGGAATGCATGGGACAGCCTTCAGACATGCACAGGGAGGAAAAAAGATAAAAGAGGAACAAAGAAAAGGAAAGGAAAGAGGAGAGGTCTCAAATGCTGCAGCAGAGAAAATAGTAAAGAAAAGAGGTGAGCAAAAGAGGAAAACAGAAGGAGGACAAAGACTTGCCAGTAGAGCAATCGACGATCTACAGATATAGTTACCACACAGCTGTATATGTCACTCTTATGTTCTACCATAGGTGAAGAAATAATGGAATGAGCTACAGAAAGTTTCTTTTACCAACATTCAACATCTGGAGGTACACTCAGTGCAGAGCTGTATATATCTGCTTCATTTTCTTCTCTAAGTGAAGAAGTACTGGTAGGAGCTGCAGAAAGCTTCCTTACCAACATTCACAATATGCAGATATAGTTACTGCACAACTTTATATATCCCCTCTATTTCCTACCCAATGTGAATAAGTACTCGAAGGAACTGAGAAAGTTTCCTTACCAACATTCACCACCTGTAGAAATAGTTAACGCACAGCTTCTTTTTTTTTTTTTTTTTTTTTTTTTTTGTGGTTTTAGGGCGCACAACTTTAATGGTCATTAGCACCCTGGCTACGTTAAGAATGCACCGCGAGGCACAAGTTTAAAACAACAACTAAAATGGAAAACACGATAAAAGACAGACTGACTGGCATAGGATTAAAAAACAGCATCATCAAATATCCTGAGAGAGGTTTGTCAAATTGATAAAACGAAGAACACGAGCAGCTGCTCATGGGTCATCCGCTAAAATGGCATCTAAAGTACATGGCAGGTTAAGATCTAGACGCAGTGTGTTAAAATCCGGACAGGACATTAAAATGTGGCGGACCGTCAGCAATTGTCCACATGGGCAGAACGGCGCCGGTGCAGCCGTCAGCAGATGGCGATGGCTGAACCGGCAGTGTCCAATTCTTAACTGGGCCAAAACTACCTCCTCCCACCGAGAAGGGCGGGAGGATGACGTCCAAGCCACGGGAAGAGGTTTTAAGGCCTGAGGCTTGTTGTCTGTAAGTGCAGCCCAATCGGCATGCCACAGCGATAAAATGCGCCGACAAATAACCCTGCTAAAATCAGATGAAGGGACACAACAAGAAGCTGTCCGAGGCTGGAGGACCACAGCCTTGGCCGCGGCATCTGCAGCTTCGTTCCCAGGGATACTGACATGGCCAGGGACCCACATAAAGCTAACCGGAGAACCGACGTCCACCAGCTGCCGAAGAGAGCGTTGGATCCGGAGCGTGAAAGGGTGAACCAGATACGGATCACTGAGGCTCTGGATGGCGCTCAGGGAGTCGGAGCAGATGACATAAGCAGAATGTCGGTGGCAGCAGATGTAAAGAACAGCCTGGTAGAGGGCAAAGAGCTCAGCTGTGAAGACCGAACAATGTCCATGGAGCCGGTATTTGAAACTTTGTGCCCCGACAGTAAAGGAACACCCGACCCCGTCATTGGTCTTAGAGCCATCTGTATAAATGAAAGTCATGTTGATGAACTTCGAACGAAGTTCCACAAAACGGGAGAGGTAGACCGAACCGGGGGTAACCTCTTTTGGGAGCGAGCTGAGGTCAAGGTGAACGCGAACCTGAGCCTGGAGCCAAGGTGGCGTGTGGCTCTCGCCCACTTGAAAGGTTGCAGGGAGTGAAAAATTAAGGTGTTGAAGGAGGCGATGAAAGTGAACTCCAGCGGGTAGCAGGGCAGAGACATACAAGCCGTATTGACGGTCGAGAGAGTCGTCAAAAAAGGAACGATAAGACGGGTGGTCGGGCATTGACAGTAGCCAACAGGCATACCGACAAAGCAGTATATCGCGCCGGTAGGTGAGTGGCAATTCGCCAGCATCAGCATGAAGACTCTCTACGGGACTAGTATAAAACGCTCCGATCGCAAGTCGTAAACCCCAATGTTGTATGGAGTTGAGGCGGCGTAAGATGGATGGCCGTGCAGAGGAGTATACGAAGCTCCCATAATCCAGCTTGGAGCGGACGATCGACCGATATAGACGAAGTAGGATGGTTCGATCCGCTCCCCACGACATACCACTGAGAACACGGAGGACATTTAAAGAACGGGTACAACGGGCAGCCAAATATGACACATGTGGAGACCAGCTAAGTTTCCTGTCAAATGTAAGGCCTAAAAATTTGGTTGTCTCCACGATTGGGAGAGCAACGGGACCGAGTCGTAAGGACAGTGGGAGAAACTCTTTGTAGCGCCAGAAGTTAATACAGACCGTCTTCTTGGCAGAAAAACGGAAGCCACTGGCGACACTCCAGGAGTAAAGACGGTCAAGAGAATGCTGAAGACAGCGCTCCAGGACACGTGTACACTGCGCGCTGCAATAGATGGTAAAATCGTCCACGAAAAGGAGCCTGATACATCAGCTGGGAGGCAATCCATTATTGGATTGATCGCGATGGCGAAGAGAGCGACGCTCAAAACTGAGCCCTGTGGCACCCCATTCTCCTGGCGAAAGGTGTCCGACAGGACAGGACAGGACAGGACAGGACAGGACAGGACAGGACAGGACAGAACCCACATGTACCCTGAACTGTCGATCCATTAAAAAGGAACGAATAAAAAGAGGGAGGCGACCGCGAAGGCCCCATGTATGCATGGTGCGGAGAATGCCCGCCCTCCAACAGGTGTCGTAAGCCTTCTCCAAATCACACAGCCGCGGTCGGGCGCTTCCGCAAGAAGTTATTCATAATGAAGTTCGACAAGGTAACCAGATGGTCAACAGCAGAGCGGCGCCTACGAAATCCACATTGTACATTGGTAAGTAGGCGTCTAGACTTGAGCAGCCAACCAATCGAGAGTTAACCATTCGCTCCATAACTTTACAGACACAGCTGGTAAGCGAGATGGGTCGATAACTGGAAGGCAAGTGCTTGTCCTTCCCCGGCTTAGGAATCGGGACAACAATAGACTCGCGCCAGCATGCGGGAACATGTCCCTCAATCCAGATGCGATTGTATGTATGAAGAAGAAAACCTTTACCCGCTGGAGAAAGGTACTACAGCATCTGAATATGAATAGAATCAGGCCCTGGAGCAGAGGACCGTGATCGGCCAAGTGCGTTTTCGAGTTCCCGCATGGTGAATGGGGCATTATAACTTTCATGATTCGAGGAGCGGAAGTTAGGTGGCCTAGCCTCCTCTGCCTGTTTGCGGGGGAGGAAGGCAGGGTGGTAATGAGCGGAGCTCGAAACCTCTGCGAAAAAGCGGCCGAAGGCATTGGAGACATCCTCAGGGGCCACAAGGACGTCATTCGCGACCGTCAAGCCAGAAACTGGTGAGTGGACCTTAGTGCCAGATAGCCGGCGCAGGCTACCCCAGACAACAGAAGAAGGAGTAAAACTGTTGAAGGTGCTTGTGAAAGCAGCCCAGCTGGCTTTCTTGCTTTCTTTAATAATACGACGACACTGAGCACATAATCGTTTATAATTGATACAATTCGCCACTGTAGGGTGGCGTTTAAAGGTGCGTAAAGCACGTCGACGAGCACGTAAAGCGTCTCTACATGCTGCGGTCCACCAGGGGACCGGTATGCGACGTGGAGAAGAAGTAGGGTGAGGGATGGAATATTCAGCAGCAGTGAGAATGACATCCGTGAGGTGTGCGACCTGACGATCGCAGCTTGTGAAGGTTTGATCCTCAAAGTAGTAGAGGGGTTTTGTGGGCGCATGACAGCAAGGTCTTCAGCGCCCGTTCAGCATCATAGTGAGACGGGTGTCAAGGAAAAAAAAAGCTCAGAATATTTACATAAAACGGAACATAAAACACGGGAAACAATCATCGGAAAAGATGTGCTCACCCACACCGAAGCGTGGGATGAAGCAGGGCGTCAGCAGTAAAACATGGACAACACAGGAAGAAAACGAGAGAGGGGGCTAAAACAATGTAGCAGATGGAAGTGGCTGGCTGACCGCAAGGAATAAAAGGGAGGAGTCAGCCACTCTGCAATACACTAAAACCTCCAGCCTAAAAGTTTAGGCCAGAGTCCAGACACATCACAAAGCTTAAAAACCCTAGACACACACGTCTCATCATTAGCTAAAACACAGGGCAGATCACCATCAACTTGTGCTTCTGCCCTTGCATCACGGTATAAAATGCAGTCTGTTAAAATGTGGCGGACAGAGATGTGCACGCCACAAGCATCACAAAACGGAGGATCCTCCCGCCGTAATAAATAGCTATGCGTCAGAGGACAGTGCCCGATCCGAAGACGTGTGAGGGCCACCTCTTCCTGCCTGAGCAACCGACAGGAGGAACGCCACGGCCGAGTGGTTGACTTTACCGACCGCAGTTTATTGGCCGTCACCGCCAGCCATTCGTCCTCCCACAAGTCCATGCACTTCCTGTGGAGTGCAGCGATGACTGACTGCAAGGGGATAGGACACTGGACCACATCCTGCTCTCTGCAGGCCTCCTTGGCAGCCCGATCAGCCTGTTCATTGCCCCAGATGCCGACATGACCAGGCACCCAGCAGAAGGATACCTCTTTACCCCGCTGTTGGAGCAAGTACAGTTGGCTATGTATCAGCTGGACCATCTCTTCAGTCGGGTACAGGTTCTGCAGCGATTGTAAGGCACTAAGAGAATCGGAGCAGAGAAGAAATCGATCGCCCCGAACACGATGCATCTGCTCCAGTGCCGTCAGGATCGCGTGGAGCTCCGCTGCGAAAACGGTATATTCAGCAGGGAGGCGAATCCGGGTAACATGGTCAGGGAACACCACAGAACAGCCAAGGAAATTCTCCTGTTTGGAGCCATCAGTGTAAACGACAGTGAAACCGTGATGCACATCTAAAATGTTAAAAAAAAGTGACTGGAATGTAAAATCTGGCGTGCCATCCTTCTTAAAACGAGTCAAATCTAAAATAAGTTTGGGTCTCCGGAGGAGCCAAGGTGGAGATCTGCTCCAACCGCGACGTAAAACACGAAGACCAGCCATAGACATTGCAGCGAGGCAATCCTGTGCGCGAATCCCATAGGGCTGCGTCGCACGTTGCCGGTTATGAAATAACCGTGCCAGAGGAGGCTGAGCAACGGTATGGTATGCAGGTGTGTACGGTGTGGACAAAGTTTTATACGCCTGGCGTACCGTAAGTAGCCGTCGCCGCATATGAAGTGGCGGTTCACCAGCCTCTACACAGAGGCTTGGTATGGGGCTAGTTCGGAATGCCCCAGTGGCCAACCACAGCCCTTCATGGTGGACAACGTCCAAAATCTTCAAGTACGAAGGCCTCGCAGACCCATACACCGTGCACCCATAATCGAGCCGAGATCGCACAAACGCCCTGTAAAAATGGAGCAGACAAGTCCTGTCAGCTCCCCATGTACTGTGGCTAAGACATTTTAAAATGCTTAAAGCCTGAAGCGACCGCCGTTTCAGGTCTTTAAGATGAGGTAACCACGTGAGCCTCGAGTCAAAAATGTGCCCCAGAAATCTCACCGTGTCTTTAAAAGAAAGAATAGTGTCCCTCAAGCGCAACTCAGGAAAGGTGAAAATCGAACGAGAACGGTTAAAAAGAACACATACAGACTTCTCGGTGGAAAACTTAAATCCACTCTTCAGCGCCCAGTCATCCAAACGCCTAATCGTAAGTTGCAACTGACGAGTTGTCGTTGCAAGGCTTGAAGAAGAGCAGAACAAAGAGAAATCATCCACAAATAAAGAACACTGGACAGGACTTTTCACCATGGACGTAATGCGATTAATAGCGATGGCAAACAGAGTCACACTTAAAACGTTACCCTGAGGGACACCGTTCTCCTGCTCAAAGCGATCAGACAGGACGTCACCAATTCGGTATCTAAAATATCGTGGCGAGAGGAAAGACTGAATAAAAAGAGGAAGACAACCACGAAAACCCCATTCGTGAAGCTGCTCCAGGATGAGACGCCGCCAAGTGGTATCGTAGGCCTTCTCGATGTCGAATAATACACCTATAAGGTGATGACGGCGTAGGAAAGCTTGTTGGATAGCCGCCTCCAGGAGGGCAAGGTTATCGAAGGTGGAACGAAACCTCCTGAAACCACACTGATAGCGACTAAGTAGTTGCCGGGATTCTAACATCCAGACAAGGCGGCGGTTGACCATCCGCTCCAAGGTCTTCCCTATGCAACTAGTGAGGGCAATACTACGGTAGCTACTTGGGCTCGAGCGGTCTTTCCCAGGTTTTAAAAAAGGGATTAAAACTGCCTCACGCCACGCGTCAGGAAAGTGACCCGACGCCCAAATGGCATTAAAAAGTGCGAGGAGGATTTCTTTGTTGCGCATTGTGAGGTGCCATAGCATACTGTAATGGATCCTGTCGTGACCAGGGGAAGTGTCACGAGCTCCAGACAATGCAGAATCCAGCTCCCACATAGAAAAAGGGCAGTTGTAAACTTCACGAGAGGTGGGCTGGAAGTTCAGACTACACCTCTCAGTAACCGCTCTATGGCGCTGGAAACCTGGATCCTGACTGGTTGTGGCAGTAACTGTCGCAAAATATGCTGCCATAGTCTGGGCAATGTCTCGCGGATCTGTGTGGAGAGTGCCGTTATTCATTACAGCAGCTATGGGGCACCTCCCTCCTCTGCCAGAAATTCTCCTAATGGTCTCCCACACAATGGAACTTTTGGTGGAACGATTAATGGTGTTCAGGAACTTTTGCCACGACCTCTTCTTGCTCTCACGAATAATGCGGCGACATCTCGCCCTCACCACCCGATAGGCTGCAAGATTCTCAGCAGTCGGCCGACACTTGAACCGCCGCAGAGCCGCACGCCTGGTCCTGATTGCAGAGCGGCATTCGTCACTCCACCAAGGCACAGGTGGCCTTTTCCGGTGGCCTGTGGACTGTGGAATGGATGCCGCAGCGGCATGGTGGACCGTTTTGGTACAATGATCCACCCACACCTCAACATTCGCACAGTGTTCGAATTGGGCCAACTGGCTATAAAGTGTCCAGTCAGCTCCACTGAGTACCCATCGTGGTGGTCTCCTTTCGGGGCCCACGCCATCTGGTAGGTGAATCCAGATTGGGAAATGATCACTGCCGTGCAAGTCAGCGACCACTTCCCAGTGAGCATTAGCGGCAAGAGCTGGAGAGCAAAGCGAGAGATCAATGGCAGAGAACGACCCAGTCGCCATGCAGAAATGAGTACTCTGTCCTCCATTGAGCAAGTAGGCGCAGGATGACAGGAGAAGCCTCTCAATTGCTCTACCCCTGGGACAGGTAATTGCAGAGCCCCAAAGCACATTGTGGGCATTAAAATCACCACAAATAATGAATGGCTGGGGGAGCTGTGTAAGAAGGTCGGTGAGGGCCGCTTCATCAAGAGCATCATGTGGGGGGCAAGTAAAGTGAACATACAGTCAATGTATGACGCACGTGCACGGACACAGCGACGGCCTGTAGAGTCGTCGTAAGTGAGAGAGGCGAGGAATGGTAGTCCGTCCTGACGAAAATACCTACGCCTCCTCTAGCTCTCTCTCCACGCAGGTCGTCCTTTTTGTGGAGTGTATAGCCTCGTATCTCAGGGGAGTATGATGGATGGAAATACGTCTCCTGGAGACAGAGACACAGTGGTCTACCCTGAGAAAGTAGACGAAGTTCCTCCACATGCATCCTGAACCCTTGCAAGTTCCACTGGAGTATGGGAGCCATCTATGTTGGGGGTAGCACCTTCATCCTGTCTCTCCGATGGGGTGGGGAGACCGCAGCAGGTGGAGGGGCAGGCGTGGGACGAGATGATTGCCCCACACATACATCGTACTCCATCAACTCTGGGGAAGAGTCAGATGAAGCCTCGCGTAAAACAACATCCGCATGGTCAGATGGTTTACCACGGGATTTGACCCGCTGTTGCTGCTGCACAGTAGCTTTCTGTGGCTTGGAGGACTTTGGGGGAGCGGATGTGGGAGTGGTAAGTGGCGCACTGGGCTTGGGGACAACCTCAGCTGTTGGAGGTGCGAGGGGCTGGACCAAGTCCGCCACTGTACTTTTGGCTGCCGTTCGAGTAGGGGCTACTGGATCTGGAACACTGGCTGCGTTGCAAGTGCACTGACAGCTACATGTGTTAGTGCCAACACTCACCACCTCAGTCTGCGTTGAGGCATCGACTTTTGGAGTAGGCTTCTGTACCAGGGATGCAAAAGATGTAGCAAATGTGGGAGGTTGCATCGACTTATAAATCTTCTTGGCCTCACCATAGGGGATACGCTTGGTTGTTTTTATTTCCTGGACCTTGCGTTCCTCTAAAAATATGCGGCAGTCCCTACTCCAAACAGGGTGGTTCCCAGAGCAATTAAGACATTTAGCCGGAGACGAGCAACCAACTCCTTCATGAGCAGCCTGACCACAGTTTCCACAAGTCGCATCGCCTTTACAGCCTAAGGTGGTATGCCCAAAACGCTGGCATTTGAAACAGCGCATTGGGGCCGGGAGATAAGGCCTCACACTAAGGCGAAGGAAGCCAGCTTTAACATGTTCAGGAAGTGTTGTGCTATTGAAGGTCAGAATAAAGGAGTCGGATTTGACAAGAGTGCCATCAACCCTCTTCATGATGTGTTGGACATCAACGATACCTTCCGGAGCCCACTCACGTTGCAGTTCTTCCTTGGGAATATCAGCTAGATACCGGCATGTCACAACACCTTTGCTATAGTTCAAGGTGCTGTGCAGTTCGGTGTCTATGGCATACACTCGAAGGCATTTAGCAGATTGGAGGTTAGTTGCTTGCTGGGAAGTGGAAGTTTCCACTAGCAAGGTCCCATTACGTAAGCGCTTCACCGATTTTAAGGAGCCACAGATTCCCTCCAATCCCTTTTGTATATAGAAGGGCGAAACCTTCTCGAAACTACCCTCCTTCCGTTTCACAATGAGAAACATATTCGGATTACCAGAATGCATTCTGTTACCTAAGACAGGACTTTTCAAAGAAGCGCCGGAGTCAGGGGGACTGACTGCACAGGCCCTCTTAAGAGACTGGGTGTTAGAACCTTCCAGCAGCCCACCCTTTCCGCTGGGAGGAAGAAAAGAGAATTTCGAAGGATCCATCTCAGTCCCACGAGCAGCTAGGGAACTAGAAGTCCACCTAGACAGAGCCCCGCGTGCCTAGGTAAGCCTTATACAACTGACGTGCGGCAGGTTCCCCAGAGGTTGCCCGCTATCGACTGTTCCACCTCAACAGCCATGCATCTCATCAGCGGGCAGCACACCTTGAGATTGAGGGTTTTTTTATAGAGGTTTATTCCATCATCGCGATCCGGGTGGTCAAGCCAAGATCCCCATTCCCTGAGACACACAACATTCCACCGCCGCGCCGCACGGTGGTCGTTGAAGTATGCTTAGAGGTTACGGTGACAGGGGACTGGCGGCGCTTACCAGTCCCCAGCTCAGGAACCCCGGGGTCGCCAAGCCCGTACCCAGAAAACGAATGCTGAGCCCCTGGGGGCTGATCCTGAAAGGTCGCCCTGGAAGAGAATAGCCCCCAGTCAGCCTTGGAGATGGTCCAACTAGAGGAGCACGGAGAGGGGGTATGCTGCAGGAGATGGATAACACACGGGAAGTGGTCGCTCGAATATGTATCAGAAAGTGCATACCACTCAAACCGGAGTGCAAGTTGGGGAGTACATATAGAGAGGTCTAAATGGGAATAGGTGTGAGATGTGTCCGAAAGAAAAGTAGGGGCGCCAGTATTGAGGCAGACAAGAGTGAGCTGGTTGAAAAGGTCTGCTAACAGGGAGCCCCTCGGGCAGGATGCTGGAGAGCCCCAAAGGGGATGGTGGGCATTGAAGTCTCCAGTTAACAAAAATGGTGCAGGTAGCTGAGCAATAAGTTGCATCATGTCTGCCCTGGTAACGGCAGATGACGATGGAGTGTAAACGGTACAAAAGGAAAACGTAAAAGTGGGGAGAGTAATGCGGATGGCAACTGCCTGCAGGCCAGTGTGCAACGTGATGGGATCATAGTAAATATCATCCCGGACCAGCAACATAACCCCTCCATGAGCTGGGATACCTACCACAGGGGGTAGGTCAAAACGCACAGAGGTGTAGTGTGCCAAGGCAATGTGATCGCATGGGCGTAGCTTCAATTTCTGGAGGGCTACGACTAGCGGACGGTGCAAGCGGAGCAGCAACTTCAGGTCCTCTCGGTTGGAGCGAATGCTAAGAATATTCCAGTGAATAAGTGCCATCATAAGAAGAAAGGAAAATGAAAGAAGGGGTCACCTCTAAGGCCGCTGAGGGCCTGGCTTCGAGCGAGCACCGCTGCCGCTATCAGTAGGCGGACAGTCATCGTCCATTGGGTCTATAGGTTCATCGGCCATCTTGGGAGGATGGCCGGGAGGGGGAGCTTCCTCCGCCGGTGAACGGCCAGATGTTCGGCTACCAGTGGTGCGGCCAGGCGAAACGGATGACGGCCTGGGGCGGCAACCGCTGGGTGGCGCAGGAGAAGAAATGCGCCGTGGCGAAGAAGGACAACTGTGCTTCCTATGAGCCTTCTTGGAAGGACGTTTGGTGGAAGTACCGGTCGAAGGCTGGGAGGTCGAAGTACGTATGAAGTCTGCACGGGACGGTTCCTTCTTGAAGGTCCGTGCATCTGACTTCTGGGTCTTCGTCTTAGCAGAAGCTGATGAAGTGGCTGTGCTGAAGGTCAGATCGCATGTCTGGGTTACCACCTCCCTGGTAGTCCGAGGAGAGGCGAGGATAGTACTCTATTTCCCTTACTATCTACCCCTGATGAAGAAAAACTGTAAGGAGCTGCAGAAAGCACCACTTCTAACATTCACCCTCTGTAGACATAGTTAGCGCACACCTGTACATGTCTCCCTTTCTTTCTACCCTTGATGAAGAAGAACTGCAAGGATCCTCAGAAAGAACCATTTCCAACATTCACCATCTCTAGACATAGTTAGTGCACACCTGTACATGTCTCCCTCACTGTCTAAGCTGGATGAAAAAGAACTGTAAGGAGCTGCAGAAAGCACCCTCTCCAACATTCTCCATCTGTAGACATAATTAGCTTTCATCTATACATATCTCCCTTACATTCTACCCTCGAAGGGAGAAGAACCATAAAGAGATGCAGAAAGCACCATTTCCAACATTCACCATCTGTAGACATACATAGCGCACAGCTGTACATGTGTACCTTTCATTCTACGCCAGATGCAGGAGAACTGTAAGGAACTGCACAAAGCTTTCTTACCAACATTCACCATCTGTGGGTATACATACCGCACAGCTGTACATGTCTCCCTTACTTTCTACCCTAGGTGAAGAAGAACTGTAATTAGCTGCAGGAAGCACCATTTCCAACATTCGCCATGTGTAGACATACATAGTGCACAGCTGTACATCTCTTCCTTTCTTTCCACCTTAGATGCAGGAGAACTGTAAGGGTCTGCAGATAGCATTCTTACCAACATTCACCATCTGTGGACACAAATAGTGCACTGCTGAGTATGTCTAATTTACTTTCAATCCTAGGCAAATAAGAACTGTAAGGAGCCTAAGAAAGCACCATTTTCCAACATTCACCATCCGTAGACATAGTTAGCACACAGGTGTAAATATCTCCATTACTTTCTACGCTACGTGAAGAAGAACTGTAAGGAGCTGGAGAAAGCACCATTTTCAACATTCACTATCTCTAGACATAGTTAGCGCACTGATGTACATGTCTCAATTACTCTCTACCCTAAATGAAGAAGAATGGTAAGGACTTGCAGAAAGCTTTCCTACCAACATTCACCATCTGTTGACGTAAATAGTGCACTGCTGAGTATGCCCCCTGTACTCTCATTCGTAGGCGAAAATAAAAAAAAAAACTGTAAGGAACCTCAGAAAGCACCGTTTTCAACATTCACAATCCGTAGACATTGTTAGCGCACAGATGTACGTATCTAGATTACTTTCTACCCTAGGTGAAGAAGAACTGTAAGGAGCTGCAAAAAGCACAATTTCCAACATTCACTACCTCTAGACATAGTTAGCGCACTGTTGTACATGTCTGTCTTACTTTCTACCCTAGGTGAAGAAGAACTGTATGGAGCTGCAGAAAACTTTCTTACAAACATTCACCATCTGTGGACATAAACATTGCACTGCTGAGTATGTCTCCTTTACTTTCTATCCCAGGCAAAAAAGAACTGTAAGGAGACTCAGAAGCACCATTTCCAACATTCACCATCTCTAGTCATAGGTAACGCACTGCTGTACATGTCTCCCTTACTTTCTACCCTATGTGAAGCAGAACTGTAAGGAGCTGCAGATAGCTATCTCACCAACATTCACCATCTGTGGACATAAATAGTGCACTGCTGAGTATGTCTCGTTTACATCCTATCCTAGGCGAAAAAGGACGGTAAGGAGCCTCAGAAAGCATTGTTTCCACCATTCACCATCCGTAGACTTTGTTAGCTCACACCTGTACATGTCTCCCTTACTTTCTACGCTACATGGAGAGGAACAGTATGGAGCTGCAGAAGGCTTTCTTATCAACATACAATATCTATAGACACGGATAGTTCATTGCTGAGTATGTCACCTTTACTTTATATCCTATGCGAAAAAGAAACGTAACGAACTACAGAAAGCACCATTTCCAACATTCACCATCTTTAGACGTTGTCAGCGCACATCTGTACATGTCTCCCTTACTTTCTACCCTTGATGAAGAAGAACTGTAAGGAGCCTCAGAAAGCACCATTTCCAACATTCACCATCTGTAGACATTACTAGCTCACAGCTGTACATGTCTCCCTTCCTTTCTACCCTAGGTGAAGGAGGACTGTAAGGAGCCTCAGAAAGCACCATATCCTACATTCACCTTCTCTAGACATAGTTAGCGCACACTTGCCCTTGCCTCCCTTACTTTCTACGCTTGATGAAGAAGAACTATAAGGAGCCTCAGAAAGCACCATTTCCAATATTCACCATCAGTAAACATTACTAGCGCACAGCTGTAGATGTCTCCCTTTTTTTCTACCCTAGGTGAAGGAGGACTGTAAGGAGCCTCAGAAAGCACCATTTCCAACATTCACCATCTGTAGACATTACTAGCGCACAGCTGTAAATGTCTCCCTTCCTTTCTACCCTAGGTGAAGGAAGACTGTAAGGAGCCTCAGAAAGCACCATTTCCTACATTCACCTTCTCTAGACGTAGTTAGCGCACACCTGACCTTGCCTCCCTTACTTTCTACGCTCGATGAAGAAGAACTGTAAGGAGCCTTAGAAAGCACCATTTCCAACATTCACCATCTGTAGACAATACTAGCGCACAGCGGTACATGTCTCCCTTCCTTCCTACCCTAGGTGAAGAAGGACTGTAAGGAGCTGCGGAAAGCACCATTTCCAACGTTCACCATCTGTAGACATTACTAGCGCACAGCTGTGCATGTCTCAGTTCCTTTCTACCCTAGGTGCAGGAGGACTGTAAGGAGCTGCGGAAAGCACAGTTTCCAACATTCACCATCTGTAGACATAGTTAGCGCACACCTGACCTTGCCTCCCTTACTTTCTACGCTTGATGTGAAGAACTGTAAGGAGCCTCAGAAAGCACCATTTCCAACATTCACCATCTGTTGACATTACTAGCGCACAGCTGTACGTGTCTCCCTTCCTATCTACCCTAGGTGATGGAGGACTGTAAGGAGCCTCAGAAAGCACCATTTCCAACATTCACCATCTGTAGACATAGTTAGCGCACACCTGACCTTGCCTCCCTTACTTTCTACGCTTGATGAAGAAGAACTGTAAGGAGCCTCAGGAAGCTCCATTTCCAACATTCACCGTGTAGACATTACTAGCGCACAGCTGTACGTGTCTCCCTTCCTTTCTACCCTAGGTGAAGGAGGACTGTAAGGAGCTGCGGAAAGCACCATTTCCAACATTCAACATTCAACATCTGTAGACATAGTTAGCGCACACCTGACCTTGCCTCTCTTACTTTCTACTCTTGTTGAAGAAGAATTGTAAGGAGCCTCAGAAAGAACCATTTCCAACATTCACCATCTGTAGACATTACTAGCGCACAGCTGTGCATGTCTCCCTTCCCTTCTACCCTAGGTGAAGGTCGACCGTAAGGAGCTGCGGAAAGCACCATTTCCAACATTCGCCAACTCTAGACATAGATAGCGCACACCTGACCTTGCCTCCCTTACTCTCTACGCTTGATGAAGAAAAACTAAGGAGTCTAAGAAAGCACCATTTGCAACATTCACCATCTGTAGACATTACTAGCGCACAGCTGTACGTGTCTCCCTTCCACTCTACCCTAGGTGAAGAAGGACTGTAAGGAGCCTCAGAAAATACCATTTCCTACATTCACCTACTCTAGTCATAGATAGCGCACACCCGACATTGCCTGCCTTACCTTCTATGCTTGATGAAGAAGAACTTTAAGGAGCCTCAGAAAGCACCATTTCCAACCTTGACTATCTGCAGACATTACTAGTGCACAGCTGTACCCCACCCTAGGTGAAGGAGGAATGTAAGGAGCCTCAGAAAGCACCATTTCCAACATTCACTTTCTCTAGCCATAGTTAACGCCCACCTGACCTTGCCTCCCTTACTTTCTACACTTGATGAAGAAGAACTGTAAGGAGCCTTAGAAAGCACCATTTCCAACATTCACCAACTGTAGACATTACTAGCGCCCAGGTGTACATGTCTCCATTCCTTTTTTACCCTAGGTGGAGGAGGACTGTAAGGAGCCTCAGAAAGCACCATTTCCAACCTTCACCATTTGTAGACTGTTAGCGCACACCTGACCATGCGTCCCTTTCTTTCTATGCTTGATGAAGAAGAGTTGTAAGGAGCCTCAGAAAGCACCATTTCCAACGCTCACCATCTGTAGACATTACTAGCGCACAGCTGTAGATGTCTCCCTTGCTCAGCCTCAGAAAGCACCATTTCCTACATTCACCTTCTCAAGACATAGATAGCGCACACCTGGCCTTGCCTCCCTTACTTTCTACACTTGATGAAAAAGAACTGTAAGGGGCCTCAGAAAGAACCATTTCCAACATTATCCATCTGTAGACATTTTAGTGCACAGCTGTACATTTCTCCCTTCCTTTCTACCCTAGGTGGAGGAGGACAGTAAGGAGCTGCGGAAAGCACCATTTCCAACATTCACCATCTGTAGACATGGTTAGCGCACACCTGACCTTGCCTCCCTTACTTTCTACGCTTGATGAAAAAGAGCTGTAAGGAGCCTCAGAAAGCACCATTTAAAACATTCACCATCTGTAGACATTACTAGCGCACAGCTGTACATGTCTCCCTTCCTTTCTACCCTAGGCGAAGGAGGACTGTAAGGAGTCTCAGAAAGCACCATTTCCTACATTCACCCTCTCTAGACATAGTTAGCGCACACCCGACCTTACCGCCCATACTTTCTACGTTTGATGAAGAAGAGCTGTACGGAGACTCAGGAAGCACCATTTCCTACATTCACCATCTGGAGACATAGTTAGCGCACACCTGACCTTGCCTCCCTTACTTTCTACACTTGATGAAGAAGAACTATAAGGAGCCTTAGAAAGCACGATTTCCTACATTCACCTTCTCTAGACATACTTAGCGCACACCTGACCTTGCCTCCCGTTCTTTCTACGCTTGATGAAGAAGAACTGTAAGGAGCCTCAGAAAGCACCATTTAAAACATTCACCATCTGTAGACATTACTAGCGCACAGCTGTACATGTCTCCCTTCCTTTCTACCCTAGGTGAAGGAGGACTGTAAGGAACCTCAGAAAGCACCATTTCCTACATTCACCTTCTCTAGACATACTTAGCGCACACCTGACCTTGCCTCCCGTTCTTTCTACGCTTGATGAAGAAGAACTGTAAGGAGCCTCAGAAAGCACCATTTCCAACATTCACCATCTCTAGACATTGTTAGCGCACACCTGACCTTGCCTCCATTACTGTCTACGCTTGAGGAAGAAGAACTGTAAGGAGCCTCAGAAAGCACCATTTCCAACATTCACAATCTGTAGACATTACTAGTGCACAGCTGTGCATGTCTCCCTTCCTTTCTACCCTAGGTGAAGGGGGACTGTAAGGAGCCTCAGAAAGCACCATTTCCAACATTCACAATCTCTAGGCATAGTTAGCGCACACCTGACCTTGCCTCCCTTACCTTCTACGTTTGATGAAGAAGAACTGTAAGGAGCCTCAGAAAGCACTATTTCCAACATTCACCATCTGTAGACATTACTAGTGCACAGATGTACTTGTCTCCCTTCCTTTCTACCCTAGGTGAAAGAGGACTGTAAGGAGCTGCGGAAAGCACCATTTGCAACATTCGCCATCTCTAGACATTGTTAGCACACACCTGACCTTGCCTCCGTTACTTTCTACGCTTGATGAAGAAGACCTGTAAGGAGCCTCAGAAAGCACCATTTCCAACAATCACCATATGTAGACATTACTAGCGCACAGCTGTACATGTCACCTTGCCTTTCTACCCTAGGTGTAGGAGGACTGTAGGGAGCCTCAGAAAGTACCATTTCCAACATTCACCATCTTTAGACATTACTAATGCACAGCTGTACATTTCTCCGTTCCTTTCTACCCTAGGTGAAGGAGGACTGTAGAGAGACTCAGAAAGCACCATTTCCTACATTCACCTTCTCTGGACATAGTTAGCGCACACCTCACCTTTCCTCCATTACTTTCTACGCTTTATTAAGAGAAATGTAAGAAGCCTCAGGAAGCACCATTTCCTACATTCACCATCTGCAGACATAGTTAGCGCACACATGACCTTGTCTCCCTTACTTTCTACGCTTGATGAAGAAGAACTGTAAGGAGCCGCAGAAAGCACCATTTCCAACATTCACCATCTGTAGCCATTACTAGCCCACAGCTGTACATGTCTCCCTTCCTTTCTACCCTACGTGAAGGACTGTCAGGAGCTGCGGAAACCACCATTTCCAACATTCACCATCTGTAGTCATAGTTAGCGCACACCTGACCTTGCCTCCCTTACTTTCTACGCCTGATGAAGAAGAACTGTAAGGAGCCTCAGAAACAACCATTTCCTACATTCACCATCTGGAGACATAGTTAGCGCACACCTGACCTAGCCTCCCTTACTTTCTACGCTTGATGAAGAAGAACAGTAAAGAGCCTCAGAAAGCACCATGTCCTACATTCACCATATGTAGACATTACTAGTGCACAGCTGTACTTTTCTCCCTTCCTTTCTACCCTAGGTGAAGGAGGACTGTAAGGAGCATCAAAAAGCACCATTTCCAACATTCACCATCTCTAGACATAGTTAGCGCACACCTGACCATGCCTCCCTTACTTTCTACCCTTGATGCAGAAGAACTGTAAGTAGCCTCAGAAACCACCATTACCAACATTCACCATCTGTAGACATTGTTAGCGCACAGCAGTACATGTCTCCCTTTTTTCTACCCTAGGTGAAGGAGGACTGTAAGGAGCTGCGGAAAGCACCATTTCCAACGTTCACCATCTGTAGACATTACTAGCGCACAGCTGTGCATGTCTCAGTTCCTTTCTACCCTAGGTACAGGAGGACTGTAAGGACATGCGGAAAGCAAAGTTTCCAACATTCACCATCTGTAGACATAGTTAGCGCACACCTGACCTTGCCTCCCTTACTGTCTACGCTTGATGTGAAGAACTGTAAGGAGCCTCAGAAAGCACCATTTCCAAGATTCACCATCTGTAGACATTACTAGCGCCTAGCTGTACATGTCTCCCTTACTTTCTACCCTAGGTGAAGGAGGACTGTAAGGAACTGTGGAAAGCACCATTTCCAACATTCACCATCTGTAGACATATATAGCGCACATCTGACCATGTCTCCCTTACTTTCTACGCTTGATGAAGGAAAACTGTAGGGAGCCTCAGAAAGCACCAATTCCAACATTCACCATCTGTAGACATTACTAGCGCACAGCTGTACATGTCACCCTTCCTTTCTACCGTAGGTGAAGAAGGACTGTATGGAGCTGCGGAAAGCACCTTTTCCAACATTCACCATCTGTAGACATAGTTAGCGCATACCTGCCCCTCCCTCCCTCACTTTCTACGCTTGATGAAGAAGAACTGTAAGGAGCCTCAGAATGCACCATTTCCAACATTCACCATCTGTAGACATTACTAGCGCACAGCTGTACATGTCTCCCTTCCTTGTTATCCCAGGTGAAGGGGGACAGTAAGGAGCCTCAGAAAGCACCATTTCCAACATTCACCATCTGTAGACATAGTTAGCACACACTTGACCTTGGCGCCCTTACTTTCTACGCTTGATGAAGAAGAACTGTAAGGAGCCTCAGAAAGCACAATTTCCAACATTCACCGTCTGTAGACATAGTTAGCTCACACCGGACCTTGCCTCCCTTACTTTATATGCATGATGAAAGAGAACTGAAAGGAGCCTCAGAAAGCACCATTTCCCACATTCACCATCTGTAGACATTACTAGCACACAGCTGTACATGTCTCCCTTCCTTTCTACCCTAGGTGAAGGATGACTGTAAGGAGCCTCAGAAAGCACTATTTTCTACATTCACCACCTGTAGACATTACTACCGCATAGCTTGACACATCTCCCTTCCTTTCTACCCAAAGGTGAAGTAGGACTGTAGGGAGCCTCAGAACGCACCGATGCCTACATTCACCTTCTCTAGACATAGTTAGCGCACACCTGACCTTGCCTCCCTTACTTTCTACGCTTGATGAAGAAGAACTGTAAGTAGCCTCAGAAACCACCATTACCAACATTCACCATCTGTAGACATTGTTAGCGCACAGCAGTACATGTCTCCCTTTTTTCTACCCTAGGTGAAGGAGGACTGTAAGGAGCTGCGGAAAGCACCATTTCCAACGTTCACCATCTGTAGACATTACTAGCGCACAGCTGTGCATGTCTCAGTTCCTTTCTACCCTAGGTACAGGAGGACTGTAAGGACATGCGGAAAGCAAAGTTTCCAACATTCACCATCTGTAGACATAGTTAGCGCACACCTGACCTTGCCTCCCTTACTGTCTACGCTTGATGTGAAGAACTGTAAGGAGCCTCAGAAAGCACCATTTCCAAGATTCATTATCTGTAGACATTACTAGCGCCTAGCTGTACATGTCTCCCTTACTTTCTACCCTAGGTGAAGGAGGACTGTAAGGAACTGTGGAAAGCACCATTTCCAACATTCACCATCTGTAGACATATATAGCGCACATCTGACCATGTCTCCCTTACTTTCTACGCTTGATGAAGGAAAACTGTAGGGAGCCTCAGAAAGCACCAATTCCAACATTCACCATCTGTAGACATTACTAGCGCACAGCTGTACATGTCACCCTTCCTTTCTACCGTAGGTGAAGAAGGACTGTATGGAGCTGCGGAAAGCACCTTTTCCAACATTCACCATCTGTAGACATAGTTAGCGCATACCTGCCCCTCCCTCCCTCACTTTCTACGCTTGATGAAGAAGAACTGTAAGGAGCCTCAGAATGCACCATTTCCAACATTCACCATCTGTAGACATTACTAGCGCACAGCTGTACATGTCTCCCTTCCTTGTTATCCCAGGTGAAGGGGGACAGTAAGGAGCCTCAGAAAGCACCATTTCCAACATTCACCATCTGTAGACATAGTTAGCACACACTTGACCTTGGCGCCCTTACTTTCTACGCTTGATGAAGAAGAACTGTAAGGAGCCTCAGAAAGCACAATTTCCAACATTCACCGTCTGTAGACATAGTTAGCTCACACCGGACCTTGCCTCCCTTACTTTATATGCATGATGAAAGAGAACTGAAAGGAGCCTCAGAAAGCACCATTTCCCACATTCACCATCTGTAGACATTACTAGCACACAGCTGTACATGTCTCCCTTCCTTTCTACCCTAGGTGAAGGATGACTGTAAGGAGCCTCAGAAAGCACTATTTTCTACATTCACCACCTGTAGACATTACTACCGCATAGCTTGACACATCTCCCTTCCTTTCTACCCAAAGGTGAAGTAGGACTGTAGGGAGCCTCAGAACGCACCGATGCCTACATTCACCTTCTCTAGACATAGTTAGCGCACACCTGACCTTGCCTCCCTTACTTTCTACGCTTGATGAAGAAGAACTGTAAGTAGCCTCAGAAACCACCATTACCAACATTCACCATCTGTTGACATTACTAGCGCACAGCTGTACGTGTCTCCCTTCCTATCTACCCTAGGTGATGGCGGACTGTAAGGAGCCTCAGAAAGCACCATTTCCAACATTCACCATCTGTAGACATTACTAGCGCACAGCAGAACACGTCTCCCTTCCACTCTACCCTAGGTGAAGAAGGACTGTAAGGAGCCTCAGAAAATACCATTTCCTACATTCACCTTCTCTAGTCATAAATAGCGCACACCTGACATTGCCTGCCTTACCTTCTATGCTTGATGAAGAAGAACTTTAAGGAGCCTCAGAAAGCACCATTTCCAACCTTGATATCTGCAGACATTACTAGTGCACAGCTGTACATGTCTCCCTTCCTCTCTACCCTAGGTGAAGGAGGAATGTAAGGAGCCTCAGAAAGCACCATTTCCAATATTCACCATCTGTAGACAATACTAGCGCACAGCTGTAGATGTCTCCCTTCCTTTCTACCCTACGTGAAGGAGGACTGTAAGAAGCTTCAGAAAGCACCATTTCCAACATTCACGATCTGTAGACATTACTAGCGCACAGCTGTACATGTCTCCCTTCCTTTCTACCCTAGGTGATGGAGGACTTTAAGGAGCCTCAGAAAGCACCATTTTCAACATTCACTTTCTCTAGCCATAGTTAACGCCCACCTGACCTTGCCTCCCTTACTTTCTACACTTGATGAACAAGAACTGTAAGGAGCCTCAGAAAGCACCATTTGCAACCTTCACCATCTGTAGACAGTTAGCGCACACCTGACCATGTGTCCCTTTCTTTCTATGCTTGATGAAGAAGAGTTGTAAGGAGCCTCAGAAAGCACCATTTCCAACGTTCACCATCTGTAGACATTACTAGCGCACAGCTGTAGATGTCTCCCTTGCTCAGCCTCAGAAAGCACCATTTCCTACATTCACCTTCTCTAGACATAGTTAGCGCACACCTGGCCTTGCCTCCCTTACTTTGTACACTTGATGAAAAAGAACTGTAAGGGGCCTCAGAAAGCACGATTTCCAACATTCACAATCTGTAGACATTTTAGTGCACAGCTGTACATGTCTCCCTTCCTTTCTACCCTAGGTGGAGGAGGACTGTAAGGAGCCTCAGAAAGCACCATTTCCAACCTTCACCTTCTGTAGACAGTTAGCGCACACCTGACCTTGCCTCCCATACTTTCTACGCTTGATGAAGAAGAGTTGTAAGGAGCCTCAGAAAGCACCATTTGCAACGTTCACCATCTGTAGGCATTACTAGCGCACAGCTGTAGATGTCTCCCTTCCTTTCTACCCTAGGTGAAGGAGGACTGTAAGGAGCGGCGGAAAGCATAATTTCCAACATTCACCATGTGTAGGCATAGTTAGCAGACACCTGACCTTGCCGCCCTTCCTTTCTACGCTTGATGAGGAATAACAAAGGAGCCTCAGAAAGCACCATTTCCAACATTCACCATCTGTAGACATTACAATCGCACAGCTGTACATGTCTCCCTTCCTTTTTACCCTAGGTGAAGGAGGACAGTAAGGAGCTGCGGAAAGCACCATTTCCAACATTCACCATCTGTAGACATGGTTAGCGCACACCTGACCTTGCCTCCCTTACTTTCTACGCTTGATGAAGAAGAGCTGTAAGGAGCCTCAGAAAGCACCATTTCCAACATTCACCATCTGTGGACATTACTAGCGCACAACTGTACATGTCTCCCTTCCCTTCTACCCTAGGTGAAGGAGGACTATAAGGAACCTCAGAAAGCACCATTTCCAACATTCACCATCTGTAGACATTACCAGCGCACAGCTGTACATGTCTACCTTCCTTTCTACCCTAGGTGAAGGAGAACTGTAAGGAGCCTCAGAAAGCACGATTTTCTACATTTACCTTCTCTAGACATAGTTAGCGTACACCTGACCTTGCCTCCCTTACTTTCTACGCTTGATGAAGAAGATCTGTAAGGAGCCTCAGAAAGCACCATTTCCAACTTTCAGCATCTGTAGACATTACTAGGGCACAGCTGTACATGTCTCCCTTCCTTTCTACTCTAGGTGAAGGAGGACTGTAAGGAGACTCAGAATGCACCATTTCCAACATTCACCATCTGTAGACATTACTAGTGCACAGCTGTACATTACTTCCTACCTTTTTACCCTAGGTGCAGGAGGACTGTAAGGAGCCTCAGAAAGCACCATTTCTTACATTCACCTTCTCTAGACATAGTTAGCACACTCCTGACCTTGCCTTTCTTACTTTCTACGCTTGATGAAGAGAACTGTAAGAAGCCTCAGAAAGCACTATTTCCTAGATTCACCATCTGTAGACATTACTAGCGCACAGCTGTACATGTCTCCCTTCCTTTCTACCCTAGGTGAAGGAGGAATGTAAGGAGCCTCAGAAAGCACCATTTCCAACATTCACCATATGTAGACATTACTAGCACACAGCTGTAATGTCTCCCTTCCTTTCTACCCTAGGTGAAGGAAGACTGTAAAGAGCTGTGGATAGCACCATTTCCAACATTCACCATCTCTAGGCATAGTTAGCGCACACCTGACCTTGCCTCCCTTACCTTCTACGCTTGATGAAGAAGAACTGTAAGGAAACTCAGGAAGCACCATATCCAACATTCACCATCTGTAGACATTACTAGTGCACAGCTGCACACGTCTCCCTTCTTTTCTACCCTAGGTGAAGGAGGACTGTAAGGAGCTGCGGGAAGCACCATTTCCAACATTCACCATCTCTAGACATAGTTAGCACACACCTGACTTTGCCTGCCCTACTTTCTACGCTTGATGAAGGAGAACTGTAAGAAGCCTCAGAAAGCACCATTTCCAACATTCACCATCTTTAGACATTACTAGTGCACAGCTGTACATGTGTCCCCTCCTTTCTACCCTAGGTGACGGAGGATTGTAAGGACCCTCAGAAAGTACAATCTCCTACATTCACTTTCTCTAGACATAGTTAGCACACACCTGACCTTGCCTCCCTTACTTTCTACGCATGATGAAGAGAACTGTAAGAAGCCTCAGAAAGCACCATTTCCTACATTCACCATCTGCAGACATTACTAGCGCACAGCTGTACATGTCTCCCTTCCTTTCTATCCTAGGTGAAGGAGGACTGTAAGGAGCCTCAGAAGGCACCATTTCCAACATTCACCATCTGTAGACATTACTAGTGCACAGCTGTACATTTCTCCCTTCCTTTCTACCCTAGGTGAAGGAGGACTGTAGAGAGCCTCAGAAAGCACCATTTCCTACATTCAACTTCTCTAGACATGGTTAGCGCACACCTCACCTTGCCTCCATTACTTTCTACGCTTTATTAAGAGAACTGTAAGGAGCCTCAGAAAGCACCATTTCCTACATTCACTATCTGCAGACATAGTTAGCGCACACTTGACCTTCCCTCCCTGACTTTCTATGCTTGATGAAGAAGAACTGTAAGGAGCCTCAGAAAGCACCATTTCCAACAATCACCATCTGTAGACATTACTAGCGCACAGCTGTACATGTCACCCTTCCTTTCTACCCTAGGTGAAGGAGTACTGTAGGGAGCCTCAGAAAGCACCATTTCCAACATTCACCATCTTTAGACATTACTAGTGCACAGCTGTACATTTCTCCGTTCCTTTCTACCCTAGGTGAAGGAGGACTGTAGAGAGACTCAGAAAGCACCATTTCCTACATTCACCTTCTCTGGACATAGTTAGCGCACACCTCACCTTGCCTCCATTACTTTCTACGCTTTATTAAGAGAACTGTAAGAAGCCTCAGAAAGCACCATTTCCTACATTCACCTTCTCTAGACATAGTTAGCGCACACCTCACCTTGCCTCCATTACTTTCTACGCTTTAATAAGAGAAATGTAAGAAGCCTCAGAAAGCACCATTTCCTACATTCACCATCTGCATACATAGTTAGCGCAGACATGACCTTGTCTCCCTTACTTTCTACGCTTGATGAAGAAGAACTGTAAGGAGCCGCAGAAAGCACCAATTCCAACATTCACCATCTGTAGCCATTACTAGCCTACAGCTGTACATGTCTCCCTTCCTTTCTACCCTACGTGTAAGGAGCTGCGGAAGGCACCATTTCCAACATTCACCATCTGTAGACATAGTTAGCGCACACCTGACAATGCCTCCCTTACTTTCTGCGCTTGATGAAGAAGAACTGTAAGGAGCCTTTAGAAAGCACCATTTCCAACGTTCACCATCTGTAGACGTTGTTAGCGCACAGCAGTACATGTCTCCCTTACTTTCTACCCTAGGTGAGGGAGGACTGTAAGGAGCTGTGGAAAGGACCATTTCCAACATTCACCATCTGTAGACATATATAGCGCACATCTGACCATGTCTTCCTTACTTTCTACGCCTGATGAAGGATAACTGTAAGGAGCCTCAGAAAGTACCATTTCCAACGTTCACTATCTGTAGACATTACTAGCGCACAGATGTACATGTCTCCCTTCCTTTCTACCCTAGTTGAAGGAGGACTGTAAGGTGCCTCAGAAAGCACAATTTCCTACATTCACCATCTCTAGACATAGTTAGCGCACACCTGGCCATGGCTCCCTTACTTTCTACGCTTGATGAAGAAGAACTGTAAGGAGCCTCAGAAAGCACCATTTCCAACATTTCCAATATTCACCATCTGTAGACATTACTAGCGCACAGCTGTACATGTCTCCCTTCCTTTCTACCCTAGATGAAGAAGAACTGTAAGGAGCCTCAGAAAGAACCATTTCCAACATTCACCATCTGTACACATAGTTAGCGCACACTTGACCTTGCCGCCCTTACTTTCTACGCTTGATGAAGAAGAACTGTAAGGAGCCTCAGAAAGCACTATTTCCAACATTCACCATCTGTGGACATTACTAGCGCACATCTGTACATGTCTCCCTCCCTTCCTACCCTAGGTGAAGGAGGACTGTAAGGAGCCTCAGAAAGCACCATTTCCAACATTCACCATCTGTAGACATAATTAGCGCACACTTGACCTTGCCGCCCTTACTTTCTACGCTTGATGAAGAAGAACTGTAAGGGGCCTCAGAATGCACCATTTCCAACATTCACCATCTGTAGACATTACTAGCGCACAGCTGTACATGTCTCCCTTCCTTTCTCCCCTTGGTGATGGAGGACTGTAAGGAGCCTCAGAAAGCACCATTTCCAACATTCACCTTCTGTAGACATAGTTAGCGCACACCTGACCTTGCCTCCCTAACTTTCTACGCTTGATGTAGAAGAACTGTAAGGAGCCTCAGAGAGCACCATTTCCAACATTCACCATCTGTAGTAATTACTAGCGCACAGCTGAACATGTCTCCCTTCCTTTAAACACTAGGTGAAGGAGGACTGTAAGGAGCTGCGGAAAGCACAATTTCCAACATTCACTATCTGTAGACATAGTTAGCGCACACCTGACCTTGCCTCCCTTACTTTCTACGCTTGATGACGAAGAACTGTAAGGAGCCTCAGAAAGCACCATTTCAAACATTCACCGTCTGTAGACACAGCTGTACATATATGCCTTCCTTTTTACCATAGGTGAAGGAGGACTGTAAGGAGCTGCGGAAAGCACCATTTCCAACATTCACCATCTGTAGACATTACTAGCGCACAGCTGTACATGTCTCCCTTCCTTTCCACCCTAGGTGAAGGAGGACTGTAAGGAGCTGTGGAAAGCACCATTTCCAACATTCACCATCTGTAGACATAGTTAGCACACACTTGACCTTGCCGCCCTTACTTTCTACGCTTGATGAAGAAGAACTCTAAGGAGCCTCAGAATGCACCATTTCCAACATTCACCATCTGTAGACATTACTACTGCATAGCTTGACACATCTCCCTTCCATTCTACCCTAGGTGAAGTAGGACTGTAGGGAGCCTCAGAACGCACCATTGCCTACATTCACCTTCTCTAGACATAGTTAGCGCACACCTGACCTTGCCTCCCTTACTTTCTACGCTTGATGAAGAAGAACTGTAAGGAGCCTCAGAAAGCACCATTTCCAACGTTCACTATCTGTAGACATTACTAGCGCACAGCAGCACATGTCTCCCTTCCTTTCTACCCTAGGTGAGGGAGGACTGTAAGGAGCCTCAGAAAGCACCATTTCTAACATTCACCTTCTCTAGACATAGTTAGCGCACACCTGACCTTGCCTTCCTTACTTTTTATGCTTGATGAAAAAGAACTGTAAGGAGCCTCAGAAAGCACCATTTCCAACATTCACCATCTGTAGACATTACTAGCACACAGCTGAACATGTCTCCCTTCCTTTCTACCCTAGTTGAAGGAGGACTGTAAGGTGCCTCAGAAAGCATCATTTCCTACATTCACCATCTCTAGACATAGTTAGCGCACACCTGACCATGCCTCCCTTACTTTCTATGCTTGATGAAGAAAAACTGTAAGTAGCCTCAGAAAGCACCATTTCCAACATTCTCCATCTCTAGACATAGTTAGCGCACAGCTGTACATGTCTCCCTTACTTTCTACCCTCAATGAAGAACTGTAGGGAGCTGCAGAAAGCACCATTTCCTACATTCACCATCTTTAGACATAGTTAGCGCACACCTGACCTTGCCTCCCTTACTTTCTACGCTTGATGAAGGAAAACTGTAAGGAGCCTCAGAAAGCACCATTTCCAACATTCACCATCTGTAGACATAGTTAGCGTACAGCTGTACATGTCTCACTAACTATCTACCCTAGGTGAAGGAGAACAGTAAGGAGCTCAGAAGGCACCATTTCCAATATTCACCATCTGTAGACATTACTAGCGCACAGCTGTACATGTCTCCTTTCCTTTCTACCCTAGGTGAAGGAGGACTGTAAGGAGCCTCAGAAAGCACCATTTCCTACATTCACCATCTCTAGACATAGTTAGCGCACACCTGAAAATGCCTCCCTTTCTTTCTACGCTTAATGAAGAAGAACAGTAAGGAGCCTCAGAATGCACCATATCCAACATTCACCATCTGTAGACATTACCAGCGCACAGCCGTACATGTCTCCCTTCCTTGCTACCCTAGGTGAAGGAGGACTGTAAGGAGCTGCGGAAAGCACCATTTCCAACATTCACCTTCTGTAGGCATAGTTAGCGCACATCTGACCTTGCCTCTCTTACTTTCTACGCTTGATGAAGAAGAACTGTAAGGAGCCTCAGAAAGCTCAATTTCTAACATTCACCATCTGGAGACATAGTTAGCACACATGTGACCATGTCTCCCTTACTTTCTACCCTAGGTGAAGGAGAGCAGTAAGGAGCTCAGAAAGCACCATTTCCAACATTCACCATATGAGGATATAGTTAGCGCACATTTGACCATGTCTCTCTTACTTTCTACCCGTGATGAAGAAGAACTGTAAGGAGCCTCAGAAAGCTCAATTTCTAACATTCACCATCTGGAGACATAGTTAGCACACATGTGACCATGTCTCCCTTACTTTCTACCCTAGGTGAAGAAGAACTCTAAGGAGCCTCAGAAAGCACCATTTCCAACATTCACCATCTGTGGACATTACTAGCGCACAGCTGTACATGTCTCCCATCCTTTCTACCCTAGGTGAAGGAGGACTGGAAGGAGCTGTGGAAAGCACTATTTCCAACATTCACCATCTCTAGACCTAGTAAGCGCACACGTGACCATGCCTCCCTTACTTTCTACGCTTGATGAAGAGGAACTGTAAGGAGTCTCAGAAAGCACCATTTCCAACACTCACCATCTGTAGACATTGCTAGTGCGCAGCTGTACATGTCTCCCTTCCATTCTACCCAAGGTGAAGGAGGACTGTGAGGAGCTGCGGAAAGCACCATTTCCAACATTCACCTTCTGTAGGCATAGTTAGCGCACATCTGACCTTGCCTCTCTTACTTTCTACGCTTGATGAAGAAGAACTGTAAGGAGACTCAGAAAGCACCATTTCCAACATTCACCATTTGTAGACATTACTAGCACACAGCTGTACATGTCTCCCTTCCTTTCTACCCTAGGTGAAGGAGGACTGTAAGGAGCCCCAGAAAGCACCATTTCCAACATTCACCATCTGTCGACATTGATAGCGTACAGCTGTACACGTCTCCCTTACTCTCTACCACAGTTGAAGGAGAACAGTAAGGAGCTCAGAAGGCACCATTTACAATATTCACCATCTGTAGACATAGTTAGCGCACAGCTGTACATGTCTCATTTACTTTCTACCCTCGGTGCAGGAGATCTGTAGGGAGCTGCAGAAAGCACCATTTCCTACTTTCTCCATCTGTAGACATTACTAGCGTGCAGCTGTACATGTCTCCCTTACTCTCTTCCCTAGGTGAAGGAAAACAGTAAGGAGCCTCAGAAAGCACCATTTCCAACATTCACCATCTGTAGACATTACTAGCACACAGCTGTACATGTCATCCTTCCTTTCTACCCTAGGAGGAGGAGGACTGTAAGGAGCTCTGGAAAGCACCATTTCCAACATTCACCATCAGTAGACATATATAGCACACATCTGACCATGTCTCCCTAACTTTCTACGCTTGATGAAGGAAAACTGTGAGGAGCCTCAGAAACCACCATTTCCAATATTCACCATCTGTAGACATTACTAGCGCACAGCTGTACATGTCTCCCTTCCTTTCTACCCTAGGTGAAGGAGGACTGTAAGGAGCTGCGGAAAGCACCATTTCCAACATTCACCATCTCTAGACATAGTTAGCGCACACCTGACCATGCCTCCCTTACTTTCTATGCTTGATGAAGAAGAACTGTAAGGAGCCTCAGAAAGCACAATTTCCAACATTCATCATCTGTAGACATTACTAGCGCACAGCTGTACTTGTCTCCCTTCCTTTCTACCGTAGGTGAAGGAGGACTGTAAGGAGCTCAGAAGGCACCATTTCCCATATTCACCATCTGTAGACATAGTTAGCCCACAGCTGTACATGTCTCCCTTCCTTTCTACCCAAGGTGAAGGAGGACTGTAAGGAGCTGCGGGAAGCACCATTTCCAACATTCACCATCTCTAGACATAGTTAGCACACACCTGACGATGCCTCTCATACTTACTAAGCTTGATGAAGAAGAACTGTAAGCAGCCTCGGAAAGCACCATTTCCAACATTCACAATCTGTAGACGTTACTAGCGTACAGCTGTACATATCTCCCTTCCTTTCTACCCTACGTGAAGAAGGACTGTAAGGAGCTGCTGAAAGCACCATCTCCAACATTCACCATCTGTAGACATAGTTAGCGGACATCTGACCCTGTTTCCCTTCCTTACTTCCCTTGATGAAGAAGAACTGTAAGGAGCCTCAGAGAGCACCATTTCCTACATTCACCATCTCTCTACATAGTTAGCTTACAGCTGTACACGTCACCCTTACTCTCTACCCTAGGTGAAGGAGAACAGTAAGGAGCTCAGAAGGCACCATTTCCAATATTCACCATCTGTAGACATAGTTAGCGCACAGCTGTACTTGTCTCCCTTACTTTCTACCCTCGGTGAAGGAGAACTGTAGGGAGCCTCAGAAAGCACCATTTCCAACATTCACCATCTGTAGACATTACTAGCGCACAGCTGTACATGTCTCCCTTCCATTCTACCGTACGTGAAGGAGGACTGTAAGGAGCTGCGGAAAGCACCATTTCCAACATTCACCATCTGTAGATATAGTTAACGCACATGTGACCATGTCTCTTTTACTTTCTACCCTTGTTGAAGAAGAACTGTAAGGAGCCTCAGAGAGCACCATTTCCAACATTCACCATCTGTAGACATAGTTACCGTACAGCTGTACAAGTCTCCCTTACTCTCTACCCTAGGTGAAAGAGAACAGTAAGGAGCTGAGAAGGTACCATTTCCAATATTCACCATCTGTAGACATACTTACCGCACAGCTGTACATGTCTCCTTTACTTTCTAGCCTCGGTGAAGGAGAATTGTAAGGGGCTGCAGTAAGCACCATTTCCTACATTCACCTTCTTTAGACATAGTTAGCGCACACCTGACCTTGCCTCCCTTACTTTTTACGCTTGATGAGAAAGAACTGTAAGAAGCCTCAGAAAGCACCACTTCCAACATTCACCATCTGTTGACATAGTTAGCTTACATCTGTACATGTCACCCTTACTCTCTACCCTAGGTGAAGGAGAACAGTAAGGAGCTCAGAAGGCCAGATTTCCAATATTCACCATCTGTAGACATAGTTAGCGCACAGCTGTACATGTCTCCCATACTTTCTACCCTCGGTGAAGGAGAACTGTAGGGAGCTGCAGAATGCACCATTTCCTACATTTACCATCTTTAGACATAGTTAGCGCACACCTGACCTTGCCTCCCTTACTTTCTACGCTTGATGAAGAAGAACTGTAAGGAGCCTCAGAGAGCACCATTTCCAAGATTCACCATCTGTAGACATTACTAGCGCACAGCTGTACATGTCTCCCTTCCTTCCTACCCTAGGTGAAGGAGGACTGTAAGGAGCTGCAGAAAGCACCATTTCGAACAATCACCATCTGTAGTCATAGTTAGCGCACATCTGACCATGTCTCCCTTACTTTTTTACCCTTGATGAAGAAGAACTGTAAGGAGCCTCAGAAAGCACCATTTCCAACATTCACCATCTGTAGACATAGTTAGCTTACAGCTGTACACGTCACCCTTACTCTTTACCCTAGGTGAAGGAGAACACTAAGGAGCTCAGAAGGCACCATTTCCAATATTCACCATCTGTAGACATAGTTAGCGCACAGCAGTAGATGTCTCCCTTACTTTCTACCCTCGGTGAAGGAGGACTGTAGGGATCTGCAGAAAGCACCATTTCCTACATTCAGCATTTTTAGACATAGTTAGTGCACACCTGACCTTGCCTCCCTTACCTTCTACGCTTGATGAAGAAGAACTGTAAGGAGCCTCAGAAAGCACCATTTCCAACATTCACGATCTGTAGACATAGTTAGCACACGTCTGACCGCGTGTCCCTTACTTTCTACCCTCGATCAAGAAGAACTGTAAGGAGCCTCAGAACGCACCATTTCCAACATTCACCATCTGTAGACATAGTTAGCGTACAGCTGTACACGTCTCCCTCACTCTCTACCCTAGGTGAAGGAGAACAGTAAGGAGCTCAGAAGGCACCATTTCCAATATTCACCATCTGTAGACATAGTTAGCGCACAGCTGTACACGTCTCCCATACTTTCTACCCTTGATAAAGAAGAACTGTAAGGAGCCTCAGAAAGAACCATTTCCAACATTCACCATTTGTAGACATAGTTAGCGCACTTATGACAATGTGTCCCATTCTCTCTACCCTAGGTGAAGGAGAACAGTAAGGAGCTCAGAATGCACCATTTCAAATATTCACCATCTGTTGACATAGTTACCGCACAGCTGTACATGTCTGACTTACTTTCTACCCTCGGTGAAGCAGAAATGTAGGGAGCTGCAGAAAGCACCATTTTCTACATTCACCATCTTTAGACACAGTTAGCGCACACCTGACCTTGCCTCCTCTACTTTCTACGCTCGATGAAGAAGAACTGTAAGGAGCCTCAGAATGCACCATTTCCAACATTCACCATCTGTAGACATAGTTAGCGCACATCTGACCATGTCTCCCTTGCTTTCTACCCTTGATGAAGAAGAACTGTAAGGAGCCTCAGAAAGCACAATTTGCAACATTCACCATCTGTAGTCTTAGTTAGCGTACAGCTGAGCACGTCTCCATCACTCTCTACCCTAGGTGAAGGAGAACAGTAAGGAGCTCAGAAGGCACCATTTCCAATATTCACCATCTGTAGACATAGTTAGCGCACAGCTGTACATGTCTCCCTTACTTTCTACCCTCGGTGAAGGAGAACTGTAGGGAGCTGCAGAAAGCACCATTTTCTACATTTGAAATCTTTAGACATAGTTAGCGCACACCTGACCTTGCCTACCTTACTTTCTACCCTTGATGAAGAAGAACTGTAATGTGCATCAAAACGCACCATTTCCAAGATTCACCATCTGTAGACATAGTTAGCATACAGCTGTACACGTCTCCCTCACTCTCTACCCTAGGTGAAGGAGAACAGTAAGGAGCTCAGAAGGCACCATTTCCAAAATTCACTATCTGTAGACATAGTTAGCGCACAGCTGTACACGTCTCCCATACTTTCTACGCTCGGTGAAGGAGAACTGTAGGGAGCTGCAGAAAGCACCATTTCCAACATTCACCATCTGTAGACATAGTTAGCGTACAGCTGGACACGTCTCCCTTACTCTACACCCTAGGTGAAGGAGAACAGTAAGGAGCTCAGAAGGCACCATTTTCAATTCTCACCATCTGCAGACATAATTACCACACAGCTGTACATGTCTGACTTACTTTCTACCCTCGGTGAAGGAGAACTGTAGGGAGCTGCAGAAAGCACCATTTTATACATTCACCATCTTTAGACACAGTTAGCGCACACCTGACCTTGCCTCCTCTACTTTGTACGCTCGATGAAGAAGAACTGTAAGGAGCATCACAAAGCACCATTTCCAACATTCTCCATCTGTAGACATTACTAGCTCACTGCTGTACATGTCTCCCTTCCTTTCTACCCTAGGTGAGGGAGGACTGTAAGGAGCTGTGGAAAGCACCATTTCCAACATTCACCATCTGTAGACATAGTTAGCGCACATCTGACCATATCTCCCTTGCTTTCTACCCTTGATGAAGAAGAACTGTAAGGAGCCTCAGAAAGCACCCTTTGCAACATTCACCATCTGTAGACTTAGTTAGCGTACAGCTGAGCACGTCTCCATCACTCTCTACCCTAGGTGAAGGAGAACAGTAAGGAGCTCAGAAGGCACCATTTCCATTATTCACCATCTTTAGACATAGTTAGCGCACAGCTGTACACGTCTCCCATACTTTCTACGCTCGGTGAAGGAGAACTGTATGGAGCTGCAGAAAGCACCATTTCCTACATTCACCATCTTTAGACATAGTGCACCCCTGACCTTGCCTCCCTTACTTTCTACGCTTGATGAAGAAGAACTGTAAGGAGCATCACAAAGCACCATTTCCAACATTCTCCATCTGTAGACATTACTAGCGCACAGCTGTACATGTCTCCCTTCCTTTCTACCCTAGGTGAAGGAGGACTGTAAGGAGCTGCGGAAATCACCATTTCCAACAATCACCATTTTTAGACATAGTTAGCGCACATCTGACCGTGAGTCCCTTACATTCTACCCTTGATGAAGAAGAACTGTAAGGAGCCTCAGAAAGCACCATTTCCAACATTCACCATCTGTAGACATAGTTAGCGTACAGCTGTGCACGTCTCCCTCACTCTCTACCCTAGGTGAAGGAGAACAGTAAGGCGCTCAGAAGGCACCATTTCCAATAATTACCATCTTTAGACATAGTTAGCGCACAGCTGTACATGTCTCCCTTACTTTCTACCCTCGGTGAAGGAGAACTGTAGCGAGCTGCAGAAAGCACCATGTCTTACATTCGCCATCTTTAGACATAGTTAGCGCACACCTGACCTTGCCTCTCCTACTTTCTACGCTTGATGAAGAAGAACTGTAAGGAGCCTCAGAAAGCACCGTTTCCAACATTCACCATCTGTAGACATAGTTAGCACACATCTGACCGTGTGTCCCTTACTTTCTACCCTTGATGAAGGAGAACTGTAAGGAGCCTCAGGAAGCACCATTTCCAACACTCACCATCTGTAGACATTACTAGTGCACAGCTGTACATGTGTCCCTTCCTTTCTACCCTAGGTGAAGGAGAACTGTAAGTAGCTGCAGAAAGCACCATTTCCAACTTTCACCATCTGTAGACATAGTTAGCGGACATCTGACCCTGTCTCCCTTACCTTCTTCCCTTGATGAAGAAGAACTGTAAGGAGCCTCAGAAAGCGCCATTTCCAACATTCACCATCTGTAGACATAGTTAGCACACATCTGACCGTGTGTCCCTTACTTTCTACCCTTGTCGAAGGAGAACTGTACGGAGCCTCAGAAAGCACCATTTCCAACATTCACCATCTGTAGACATAGTTAGCGCACATCTGACCATGTCTCCCTTACTTTCTACCCTTGATAAAGAACTGTAAGGACTCTCAGAAAGCACCATTTCCAACATTCACCATCTGTAGACATAGTTAGCATACAGCTGTACAAGTCTCCCTTACTCTCTACCCTAGGTGAAGGAGAACAGTAAGGAGCTCAGGAGGCACCATTTCCAATATTCACCATCTGTAGACATAGTTAGCGCACAGCTGTACATGTCTCCTTTACTCTCTACGATCGGTGAAGGAAAATTGTAGGGAGCTGCAGAAAGCACCATGTCCTACATTCGCCATCTTTAGACATAGTTAGTGCACACCTGACCTTGGCTTCCTTACTTTTTACGCTTGATGAAGAAGAACTGTAAGGAGCCTCAGAAAGCACCATTTCCAACATTCACCATCTGTAGGAATTACTAGCGCACAGCTGTACATGTCTCCCTTCCTTTCTACCCTAGGTGAAGGAGGACTGTAAGGAGCTGCGGAAAGCACCATTTCCTACATTCACCATCTTTAGACACAGTTTGTGCACACCTGCCCTTGCCACCCTTACTATGTACGCTTGATGAAGAAGAACTGTAAGGAGCATCAGAAAGCACAAATTCTAACATTCACCATCTGTAGACATAGTTAGCGCACATCTGACCATCTCTCCCTTACTTTCTACCCTTGATGAAGAAGAACTGTAAGGAGCCTCAGAAAGCACCATTTCCAACATTCACAATCTGTAGACATAGTTAGCGCACATCTGACAATGTCTCCCTTTCTCTCTACCCTAGGTGAAGGAGAACAGTAAGGAGCTCAGAAGGCACCATTTCCAATATTCACCAACTGTACACATAGCTAGGGCATAGCTGTACGTGTCGCCCTTACTTTCTATCCTAGGTGAAGGAGACAATAGGGAGCTGCAGAAAGCACCATTTCCAGCATTCACGATCTGTAGACATTACTAGCGCACTGCTGAACATGTCTCCCTTCCTTTCAACCCTAGGTGAAGGAGGACTGTAAGGAGTTGTGGAAAGCACTATTTCCAACTTTCTCCATCTCTAGACATAGTTAGGGCACACCTGACCATGCCTCCCTTACTTACTACGCTTGATGAAGAAGAACTGAAAGGAGCCTCAGAAAGCACCATTTCCAACATTCACCATCTGTAGACATAGTTAGCGCACATCTGACCATGTCTCCCTTACTTTCTACCCTTGATGAACAAGAACTATAAGGAGCCTCAGGAAGCACCATTTCCAACATTGGCCATCTGTAGACATAGTTAGCGAACAGCTGTACATATCTCACTTACTTTCTACCCTCGGTGAAGGAGAACTGTAGGGAACTGCAGAAAGCACCATTACCTACATTCACCATCTTTAGACATAGTTTGCGCACACCTGACCTTGCCTCCCTTACTTTCTACGCTTAATGAAGAAGAACTGTAAGGAGCCTCAGAAAGCACCATTTCCAACATTCACCATCTGTAGACATAGTTAGCGCACATCAGACCATGTCTCCCTTACTTTCTACCCTTGAAGAAGAAGAACTGTAAGGAGCCTCAGAAAGCACCATTCCCTACATTCACCATCTATAGACATAGTTAGCGCACATCTGACCATGTCTCCCTTACTTTCTACCCTTGATGAAGAACAACTGTAAGGAGCCTCAGAAAGCACCATTTCCAACATTCACCATCTGTAGACATAGTTAGCGCTCATCTGACAATGTCTCCCTTCCTTTCTACCCTAGGTGAAGGAGGACTGTAAGCAGCTGCGGAAAGCACCATTTCCAACATTCACCATCTGTAGTAATACATAGCGCACATCTGACCATGTCTCCCTTACTTTCTACCCTTGATGAAGAAGAACTGTAAGGAGCCTCAGAAAGCACAATTTCCAACATTCACCATCTGTAGACATAGTTAACGTACATATTTACACGTCTCCCTTACTCTCTACCCTAGGTGAAGGAGTGCAGTAAGGAGCTCAGAAGGCACCATTTCTAATATTCACCATCTGTAGACATAGTTAGCGCACAGCTGTACATATCTCACTTACTTTCTACCCTCGGTGAAGGAGAACTGTAGGGAACTGCAGAAAGCACCATTACCTACATTCACCATCTTTAGACATAGTTTGCGCACACCTGACCTTGCCTAACTTACTTTCTACGCTTAATGAAGAAGAACTGTAAGGAGCCTCAGAAAGCACCATTTCCAACATTCACCATCTGTACACATAGTTAGCGCACAGCTGTACACGTCTCCCTTCCTTTCTACCCTAGGTGAAGGAGGACTGTAAGGAGCTGCGGAAAGCACCTTTTCCTACATTCACCATCTGTAGACATAGTTAGCGCACATCTGTCCATGACTCCCTTACTTTCAACCCTTGATGAAGAAGAACTGTAAGGAGCCTCAGAAAGCACCATTTCCAACATTCACCATCTGTAGACATAGTTAGCGTCCAGCTCGACACGTCTCCCTTACTCTCTACCTAGGTGAAGGGGAACAGTAAGGAGCTCAGAAGGCAAAATTTCTAATACTCACCATCTGTAGACATAGTTAGCCCACAGCTGTACACGTCTCCCATACTTTCTACCCTCAGTGAAGGAGAACTGTAGGGACCTGCAGAAGGCACCATTTCCTACATTCATAATCTTTAGACATAGTTACCGCACACCTGACCTTGCCTCTCTTACTTTCTACGCTTGATGAAGAAGAGCTGTAAGGAGCCTCAGAAAGCATCATTTCCAACATTCACCATCTGTAGACATAGTTAGCGCACATCTGACCGTGTGTCCCTAAATTCTATCCTTGATGAGGAAGAACTGTAAGGAGCCTCAGAAAGCACAATTTCCAAGATTCACCATCTGTAGACATAGTTAGCGTACAGCTGTACATGTCTCCCTTACTCTCTACCCTAGGTGAAGGACAACAGTACGGGGCTCAGAAGGCACCATTTCCAATATTTACCATCTGTAGACGTAGTTAGCGCAGAGCTGTACATGTCTCCCTTACTTTCTACCCTCGGTGAAGGAGAACTGTAGGGAGCTGCTGAAGGCACCATCTCCTACATTCATAATCTTTAGACATAGTTAGCGCACACCTGACCTTGCCTCGCTCACTTTCTACGCTTGATGAAAAAGAACTGTTGGGAGCCTCAGAAAGCACCATTTCCAACATTCAACATCTGTAGACATAGTTAGCGTAAAGCTGTACATGTCTCCCTTCCTTTCTTCCCTAGGTGAAGGAGGACTGTAAGGAGCTGCGGAAAGCACCATTTCCAACATTCACCATCTGTAGACATTGTTAGCGCACATCTGACCATGTCTCCGTTACGTTCTACCCTTGATGAAGGAGAACTGTAAGGAGCCTCAGAATGCAACATTTCCAACATTCACCATCTGTAGACATAGTTATCGCACATCTGACCATGTCTCCCTTACTTTCTACCCTTGATGAAGAAGAACTGTAAGGAGCGTCAGAAAGCACCATTTCCAACATACACCATCTGTAGACATAGTTAGCGCACATCTGACCGTGCGTCCCTAACTTCCTACCCTTGATGAAGCTGAACTGTAAGGAGCCTCAGAATGCACCATTTCCAAAATTCACCATCTGTAGACATAGTTAACGTACAGCTGTACACGTTTCCCTTACTCTACACCCTAGGGGAAGGAGAACAGTAAGGAGCTCAGAAGGCACCATTTCCTATATTCACTATCTGTAGACATAGTTAGCGCACAGCAGTACGTGTCTCCCTTACTTTCTACCCTCGGTGAAGGAGAACTGTAGGGAGCTGCAAAAAGCACCAATTCATACATTAACCATCTTTAGACATAGTTAGCGCACAGCTAACCTTGCCTCCCTTATTTTCTACGCTTGATGAAGGAGAACTGTAAGGAGCCTCAGAAACCACCATTTCTAACATTCACTATCTGTAGACATTAATAGCGCACAGCTGTACATGTCTCCCTTCCTTTCTACCCTAGGTGAAGGAGGACTGTAAGGAGCTGCAGAAATCACAATTTCCAACATTCACCATCTGTAGACATAGTTAGCGCACATCTGACTATGTCTCCCTTACTTTCTACCCTTCATGAAGAAGAACTGTAAGGAGCCTCAGAAAGCACCAGTTCCAACATTCATCATCTGTAGACATAGTTAGCGTACAACTGTACACGTCTCCATAACACTACACCCTTGGCGAAGGAGAACAGTAAGGGGCTAAGAAGGCACCATTTCCAATATTCACCATCTGTAGACATAGTTAGCGCACAGCTGTACATGTCTCCCTTACTTTCTACCATCGGTGAAGGAGAACTGTTAGGAGCTGCAGAAAGCACCCTTTCCTACATTCACCATCTGTAGACATAGTTAGCACACACCTGACCTTGCCTCCCTTACTTTCTACGCTTGATGAAGAAGAACTGTCAGGAGCCTCAGAAAGCACCATTTCCAACATTCACCATCTGTAGACATTACTAGCGCACAGCTGTACATGTCTCCCTTCCTTTTTACCTAGGTGAAGGAGGACTGTAAGGAGCTGCAGAAAGCACCATTTCCAACAATCGATATCTGTAGACATTACTAGCGCACAGCTGTACATATCTCCCTTCCTTTCTACCCTATGTGAAGGAGGACTTTAAGGAGCTGCAGAAAGCACCATTTCCAACATTCACCATCTGTAGACATAGTTAGCGCACATCTGGCTATGTCTCCCTTACTTTCTACCCTTGATGAAGAAGGACTGTAAGGAGCCTCAGAAAGCACCATTTCCAACATTCACCATCTGTAGACATAGTTAGCGCACTTATGTTAATGTCTCCCTCTCGCTCTTCCCTAGGTGAAGGAGAACAGTAAGGGGCTCAGAAGGCACCATTTCTAATATTCACCTTCTGTAGACATAGTTAGTGCACTGCTGAACATGTCTCCCTTACTTTCTACCCTTGATGAAGAAGAACTGTAAGGAGCCTCAGAAAGCACCATTTCCAACATTCACCTTCTGAAGACATAGTTAGCGTACAGCTCGACATGTCTCCCTTACTCTCTACCCTAGGTGAAGGAGAACAGTAAGGAGCTCAGAAGGCACCATTTCCAACATTCACCATCTGTAGACATAGTTAGCGCACAGCTGTACATGTGTCCCTTACTTTCTACCCTCGGTGAAGGAGAACTGTAGGGAGCTGCAGAAAGCACCATTTCGTACATTCACCATCTTTAGATATAGTTAGCGCACACCTGACCTTGCCTCCCTTACTTTCTATGCTTGATGAAGAAGAACTGTAAGGAGCCCCAGAAAGCACCATTTCCAACATTCACCATCTGTAGACACAGTTAGTGCACATCTGACCGTGTGTCCCTTAAATTCTACCCTTGATGAGGAAGAATTGTAAGGAGCCTCAGAAACCACAATTTCCAACATTCACCATCTGTAGACATAGTTAACGTACAGCTGTACACGTTTCCCTTACTCTACACCCTAGGTGAAGGAGAACAGTAAAGGAGCTCAGAAGGCACCATTTCCAATATTCACCATCTGTAGACATAGTTAGCACACACCTGACCTTGCCTCCCTTACTTTCTACGCTTGATGAAGAAGAACTGTCAGGAGCCTCAGAAAGCACCATTTCCAACATTCACCATCTGTATACATTACTAGCGCACAGCTGTACATGTCTCCCTTCCTTTTTACCTAGGTGAAGGAGGACTGTAAGGAGCTGCAGAAAGCACCATTTCCAACATTCACCATCTGTAGACATAGTTAGCGCACATCTGACCATATCTCCCTTACTTTCTACGCTTGATGAAGAAGAACTGTAAGGAGCTTCAGAAAGCACCATTACCAACAATCACTATCTGTAGACATTACTAGCGCACAGCTGTACATATCTCCCTTCCTTTCTACCCTATGTAAAGGAGGACTGTAAGGAGCTGCAGAAAGCACCATTTCCAACATTCACCATCTGTAGACATAGTTAGCGCAGTTATGTTAATGTCTCCCTATCGCTCTACCCTAGGTGAAGGAGAACAGTACGGGGCTCAGAAGGCACCATTTCCAATATTTATCAACTGTAGACATAGCTAGGGCATAGCTGTTCATGTCTCCCTTACTCTCTACCCTTGGTGAAGGACAACAGGAAGGTGCTCAGAAGGCACCATTTCCAATATTCACCATCCGTACTCATAGTTAGCGTACAGCTCGACGCGTCTCCCTTACTCTCTACCCTAGGTGAAGGAGAACAGTAAGGAGCTCAGAAGGCACCATTTCTAATATTCACCATCTGTAGACATAGTTAGCGCACATCTGACCATGTCTCCATTACTTTCAACCCTTGATGAAGAAGAACTGTAAGAAGCCTCAGAAAGCACCATTTACAACATTCACCATCTGTAGACATAGTTAGCACACACCTGACCTTGCCTCCCTTACTTCCTACGCTTGATGAAAAAGAACTGTCAGGAACCTCAGAAAGCACCATTTCCAACATTCACCATTTGTAGACATAGTTAGCGTACAGCTCGACACATCTCCCTTACTCTCTACCCTAGGTGAAGGAGAACAGTAAGGCGCTCAGAAGGCACCATTTCTAATATTCACCATCTGCAGACATAGTTAGCGCACAGATGTACATGTCTCCCTTACTTTCTACCCTCGGTGAATGAGAACTGTATGGAGCTGCAGAAAGCACCATATCGTACATTCACCATCTTTAGACATAGTTAGCGCACACCTGACCTTGCCTCCCTTACTTTCTATGCTTGATGAAGAAGAACTGTAAGGAGCCTCAGAAAGCACCATTTCCAACATTCACCATCTGTAGACATAGTTAGCGCACAGCTGTACACGTCTCCCATACTTTCTACCCTCGGTGAAGGAGAGCTGTAGGAAGCTGCAGAAAGCACCATTTCCTACATTCAACATCTTTAGACATAGTTAGCGCACACCTGACCTTGCCTCCCTTACTTTCTACGCTTGATGAAGAAGAGCTGTAAGGAGCCTCAGAAAGCACCATTTCCAACATTCACCATCTGTAGACATAGTTACGTACAGCTGTACATGTCTCCCTTACACCCCACCCTAGGTGAAGGAGAACAGTAAGGGGCTCAGAAGACACCATTTCCAATATTCACCATCTGTAGACATAGTTCGCGCACAGCTGTACATGTCTCCCTTACTTTCTACCCTCGGTGAAGGAGAACAGTAAGAGCTGCAGAATGCACCATTTCGTACATTCACCATCTTTAGACATAGTTAGCGGACAGTTGTACATGTCTCTCTTAGTTTCTACCCTTGGTAAAGAGGACTGTAAGGAGCTGCGGAAAGCACCTTTTCCTACATTCACCATCTGTAGACATAGTTAGCACACATCTGACCATGTCTCCATTACTTTCAACCCTTGATGAAGAAGAACTGTAAGGAGCCTCAGAAAGCACCATTTCCAACATTCACCATCAGTAGACATCGTTAGCGAACATCTGTCCATGTCTCCCTTACTTTCTACCCTTGATGAAGAAGAACTGTAAGGAGCCTCAGAAAGCACCATTTCCAACATTCACCTTCTGTAGACATAGTTTGGGTACAGCTCGACACGTTTCCCTTACTCTCTACCCTAAGTGAAGGAGAACAGTAAGGAGCTCAGAAGGCACCATTTCCAACATTTACCATCTGTAGACATAGTTAGCGCACAGCTGTACATGTCTCCCTTACTTTCTACCCTCGGTGAAGGAGAACTGTAGGGAGCTGCAGAAAGCACCATTTCGTACATTCACCATCTTTAGTCATAGTTAGCGCACACCTGACCTTGCCTCCCTTACTTTCTATGCTTGATGAAGAAGAACTGTAAGGAGCCTCAGAAAGCACCATTTCCAACATTCACCATCTGTAGACATAGTTAGCGCACATCTGACCGTGTGTCCCTTAAATTCTACCCTTGATGAGGAAGAACTGTAAGGAGCCTCAGAAACCACAATTTCCAACATTCACCATCTGTAGACATAGTTACGTACAGCTGTACATGTCTCCCTTACACCCTACCCTAGGTGAAGGAGAACAGTAAGGGGCTCAGAAGGCACCATTTCCAATATTCACCATCTGTAGACGTAGTTAGCGCACAGCTGTACATGTCTCCCTCGCTTTCTACCCTCGGTGAAGGAGAACAGTAGGGAGCTGCTGAAAGCACCATCTCCTATATTCATAATCTTTAGACATAGTTGGCGCACACCTGACCTTTCCTCGCTTACTTTCTACGCTTGATGAAGAAGAACTGTAGGGAGCCTCAGAAAGCACCATTTCCAACACTCACCATTTGTAGACATAGTTAGCGTAAAGCTGTACATGTCTCCCTTCCTATCTACCCTTGGTGAAGGAGGACAGGAAGGAGCTGCGGAAAGCACCATTTCCAACATTCACCATCTGTAGACATAGTTAGCGCACATCTGACCATGTCTCCGTTACGTTCTACCCTTGATGAAGAATAACAGTAAGGAGCCTCAGAAAGCACCATTTCCAACATTCACCATCTGTAGACATAGTTAGCGTAAAGCTGTACATGTCTCCCTTCCTTTCTACCCTTGATGAAGAAGAACTGTCAGGAGCCTCAGAAAGCACCATTTCCAACATTCACCATCTGTAGACATAGTTGGCGCACATCTGACCGTGCGTCCCTAACTTTCTACACTTGATGAAGCAGAACTGTAAGGAGCCTCAGAAAGCACCATTTCCAACATTCACCATCTGTAGACATAGTTAACATTCTTATGTTAATGTCTCACTATCGCTCTACCCTAGGTGAAGGAGAACAGTAAGGGGCTCAGAAGGCACCATTTCCAATATTCATCAACTGTAGGCATAGCTAGGGCATAGCTGTACATGTCTCCCTTACTCTCTACCCTTGGTGAAGGACAACAGGAAGGAGCTCAGAAGGCACCATTTCCAATATTCACCATCCGTACTCATAGTTAGCGTACAGCTCGACACGTCTCCCTTACCCTCTACCCTAGGTGAAGGAGAACAGTAAGGAGCTCAGAAGGCACCATTTCTAATTTTCACCATCTGTAGACATAGTTAGCACACACCTGACCTTGCCTCCCTTACTTTCTATGCTTGATGAAGAAGAACTGTAAGGAGCCTCAGAAAGCACCATTTCCAACATTCACCATCTGTAGATATAGTTAGCGCACATCTGACCGTGTGTCCCTTAAATTCTACCCTTGATGAGGAAGAACTGTAAGGAGCCTCAGAAACCACAATTTCCAACATTCACCATCTGTAGACATAGTTAGCGTATAGTTGTACACGTCTCCTTTACTGTACACCCAAGGTGAAGGAGCACAGGAAGGAGAACAGTAAGGAGCACAGTAAGGAGCTCAGAATGCACCATTTCCAATATTCACCATCTGTAGACATAGTTAGCGCACAGCTGTACATATCTCCCTTACTTTCTACCCTCGGTGAAGGAGAACCGTAGGGCGCTGCAAAAATCACCATTTCCTACATTCACCATCTTTAGACATAGTTAGCGCACACCTGACCTTGCCTCCCTTACTTTCTACGTTTGATGAAGAAGAGCTGTAAGGAGGCTCAGAAAGTACCATTTCCAACATTCACCATTTGTAGACATAGTTACGTACAGCTGTACATGTCACCCTTACACCCTACCCTAGGTGATGGAGAACAGTAAGGGGCTCAGAAGGCACCATTTCCAATATTCACCAACTGTAGACATAGTTCGCGCACAGCTGTACATGTCTCCGTTATTCTCTACCCTCGGTGAAGGTGAACTGTAGGGAGCTGCAGAAAGCATCATTTCCAACATTCACCATCTGTAGACATAGTTAGCGGACAGTTGTACATGTCTCTCTTAGTTTCTACCCTCGGTAAAGGAGAACTGTAGGGAGCTGCAGAAAGCACCATTTCCAAGATTCACCATCTGTAGACATAGTTAGCATACAGCTGAACACGTCTCCATAACACTACACCCTAGGTGAAGGAAAACAGTAAGGAGCTCAGAAGGCACCATTTCCCACATTCACCATCTGTAGACATAGTTAGCACACACCTGACCTTGCCTCCCTTACTTTCTATGCTTGATGAAGAAGAACTGTCAGGAGCCTCAGGAAGCACCATTTCCAACATTCACCATCTGTAGACATTACTAGCGCACAGCTGTAATTGTCTCCCTTTATTTCTACCCTAGGTGAAGGTCGACTGTATGGAGCTGCAGAAAGCACCATATTCAACATTCACCATCTGTAGACATAGTTAGCACACATCTGACCACGTCCCCCTTACTTTCTATCCTTGATGATGAAGAACTGTAAGAAGCCTCAGAAAGCACCATTTCCAACATTCACCATCTGTAGACATAGTTAGCACACACCTGACCTTGCCTCCCTTACTTTCTACGCTTGATAAAGAAGAACTGTCAGGAGCTTCAGAAAGCACCATTTCCAACATTCACCATCTGTAGACATTACTATCGCACAGCTGTACATGTCTCCCTTCCTTTCTACCCTAGGTGAAGGAGGACTGTATGGAGCTGCAGAAAGCACCATATCCAACATTCACCATCTGTAGACATAGTTAGCGCACATCTGACCACGTCCCCCTTACTTTCTACGCTTGATGAAGAAGAACTGTCAGTAGCCGCAGAAAGCACCATTTCCAACATTCACCATCTGTAGACATTACTAGCGCACAGCTGTACATGTCTCCCTTCCCTTTTACCTAGGTGATGGATGACTGTAAGGAGCTGCAGAAAGCACCATTTCCAACATTCACCATCTGTAGACATAGTTATCGCACATCTGACCATATCTCCCATACTTTCTACGCTTGATGAAGAAGTACTGTAAGGAGCTTCAGAAAGCACAATTTCCAACAATCACTATCTGTAGACATTACTAGCGCACAGCTGTACATGTCTCCCATCCTTTCTACCCTAGGTGGAGGAGGACTGTAAGGAGCTGCAGAAAGCACCATTTCCAACATTCACCATCTGTAAACACAGTTAGCGCACATCTGACCTTGCCTCACTTACTTTCTACCCTTGATGAAGCAGAACTGTAAGGAGCCTCAGAAAGCACCAGTTCCAACATTCATCATCTGTAGACATAGTTAGCATACAGCTGTACACGTCTCCATAACACTACACCCTAGGTGAAGGAGAACAGTAAGGAGCTCAGAAGGCACCATATCCAACATTCACCATCTGTAGACATAGTTAGCACACACCTGACCTTGCCTCCCTTACTTTCTATGCTTGATGAAGAAGAACTGTCAGGAGCCTCAGAAAGCACCATTTCCAACATTCACCATCTGTAGACATTACTAGCGCAAATCTGTACATGTCTCCCTTCCTATTTACCTAGGTGAAGGAGGACTGTAAGGGGCTGCAGAAAGCACCATTTCCAACATTCGCCATCTGTATACATAGTTAGCGCACATCTGAAAATATCTCCCATACTTTCTACGCTTGATGAAGAAGAACTGTAAGGAGGTTCAGAAAGCACCATTTCCAACAATCACTATCTGTAGACATTACTAGCGCACAGCTGTACATGTCTCCCTTCCTTTCTACCCTAGGTTAAGGAGGACTGTGAGGAGCTGCAGAGAGCACCATTTCCAACATTCACCATCTGTAGACATAGTTAGCGCACACCTGACCTTGCCCCCCTTATTTTCTACGCTTGATGAAGAAGAACTGTAAGGAGCCTCAGAAACCACCATTTCCAACAATCACTATCTGTAGACATTACTAGCGCAAAGCTGTACATGTCTCCCTTCCTTTCTACCCTAGGTGAAGGAGGACTGTATGGAGCTGCAGAAAGCACCATATCCAACATTCACCATCTGTAGACATAGTTAGTGCACATCTGACCACGTCCCCCTTACTTTCTACCCTTGATGAAGAAGAACTGTCAGGAGCCTCAGAAAGCACCATTTCTAACATTAACCATCTGTAGACATTACTAGCGCACAGCTGTACATGTTTCCCTTCCTTTTTACCTAGGTGAAGGAGGACTGTAAGGAGCCTCAGAAAGCACCATTTCCAACATTCACCATCTGTAGACATAGTTAGCGCACATCTGAATGTGCGTCCCTAATTTTCTACACTTGATGAAGCAGAACTGTAAGGAGCCTCAGAAAGCACCATTTCCAACATTCACCATCTGTAGACATCGTTAGTGCACATCTGTCCATGTCTCCCTTACTTTCTACCCTCGATGAAGAAGAACTGTAAGTAGCCTCAGAAAGCACCATTTCCGCCATTCACCTTCTGTAGACATAGTTAGCGTACAGCACGACACTTCTCCCTTACTCTCTACCGTAGGTGAAGGAGAACAGTAAGGAGCTCAGAAGGCACCATATCCAACATTCACCATCTGTAGACATAGTTAGCACACACCTGACCTTGCCTCCCTTACTTTCTACGCTTGATGAAGAAGAACTGTAAGGAGCCTCAGAAAGCACGATTTCCAACATTCACCATCTGTAGACATTACTAGCGCAAAGCTGTACATGTCTCCCTTCCTTTTTACCTAGGTGAAGGAGGACTGTAAGGGGCTGCAGAAAGCACCATTTCCAATATTCACCATCTGTAGACATAGCTAGCGCACAATTGTACATGTCTCCCTTACTATCCACCCTAGGTGACGGAGAACGGTAGCGAGCTGCAGAAAGCACCATTTCCTACATTCACCATCTTTAGACATAGTTAGCGCACACCTGACCTTGCCTCCCTTACTTGCTACGCTTGATGAAGAAAACTGTAAGGAGCCTCAGAAAGCACCATTTCCAACATTCATAATCTGTAGACATTACTAGCGCACAGCTGTACATGTCTCCCTCCCTTTCTACATTAGGTGGAGGAGGACTATAAGGAGCTGAGGAAAGCACCATTTCCAACATTCACCATCTGTAGACATACTTAGCGCACATCTGACCACGTCTCCCTTACTTTCTACCCTTGATGAAGAAGAACTGTAAGGAGCCTCAGAAAGCACCATTTCCAACATTCACCATCTGTTGACACATTTAGCGCACATCTGTCCATGTCTCCCTTACTTTCTGCCCTGGATGAAGAAGATCTGTAAGGAGCCTCAGAAAGCACCATCTCCAACATTGACCATCCGTAGACATAGTTAGCGCACATCTGACCGTTTCTCCCTTACTTTCTACCCTTGATGGAGAAGAACTGTAAGGAGCCGCAGAAAGCTCCATTTCCTACATTCACCATCTGTAGACATTACTAGCGCACAGCTGTACATGTCTCCCTTCCTTTCTACCCTAGGTGAAGGATGACTGTAAGAAGCTGCGGAAAGCACCTTTTCCTACATTCACCATCTGTAGACATAGTTAGCGCACATCTGATCGTGTCTCCCTTACTTTCTACCCTTGATGAAGAAGAACGGTAAGGAGCCTCAGTAAGCACCATTTCCAACATTCACCATCTGTGGATATAGTTAGCGTACAGCTGTGCACGTCTCCCTTACTCTCTACCCTAGGTGAAGGAGAACAGTAAGGAGCTCAGAAGGCACCATTTCCAATATTCACCATCTGTTGACATAGTTAGCGCACAGCTGTACATGTCTCCCTTACTTTGTTCCCTCGGTGAAGGAGAATTGCAGGGAGCTGCAGAAAGCACCATTTCCATCATTCACCATCTGTAGACATAGTTAGCGTACAGCTGTACACGTCTCCCTTACTCTACACCCTAGGTGTAAGAGAACAGGAAGGAGAACAGTAAGAAGCTCAGAAGGCACCATTTCCAATATTCACCATCTGTAGACATAGTTAGCGCACATCTGACCATGTCTCCCTTACTTTCTATGCTTGATGAAGAAGAACTGTAAGGAGCATCTGAAAGCACCATTTCCAACATTCACCATCTGTAGTCATAGTTAGCGCACAGCTGAACACGTCTCCCTTACTCTCTACCCTTGGTCAAGGAGAACAGTAAGGAGCTCAGAAGGCACCATTTCCAATATTCACCATCTGTAGACATAGTTAGCGCACAGCTGTACATGTCTCCCTTACTTTCTACCCTCGGAGAAGGAGAACTGTAGGGCGCTGCAAAAATCACCATTTCCTACATTCACCATCTTTAGACATAGTTAGCGCACACCTGACCTTGCCTCCCTTACTTTCTACGTTTGATGAAGAAGAGCTGTAAGGAGGCTCAGAAAGTACCATTTCCAACATTCACCATTTGTAGACATAGTTACGTACAGCTGTACATGTCTCCCTTACACCCTACCCTAGGTGATGGAGAACAGTAAGGGGCTCAGAAGGCACCATTTCCAATATTCACCAACTGTAGACATAGTTCGCGCACAGCTGTACATGTCTCCGTTATTCTCTACCCTCGGTAAAGGAGAACTGTAGGGAGCTGCAGAAAGCACCATTTCCAAGATTCACCATCTGTAGACATAGTTAGCGTACAGCTGTACACGTCTCCATAACACTACACCCTAGGTGAAGGAGAACAGTAAGGAGCTCAGAAGGCACCATTTCCCACATTCACCACCTGTAGACATAGTTAGCACACACCTGACCTTGCCTCCCTTACTTTCTACGCTTGATAAAGAAGAACTGTCAGGAGCCTCAGAAAGCACCATTTCCAACATTCACCTTCTGTAGACATTACTATCGCACAGCTGTACATGTCTCCCTTCCTTTCTACCCTAGGTGAAGGAGGACTGTATGGAGCTGCAGAAAGCACCATATCCAACATTCACCATCTGTAGACATAGTTAGCGCACATCTGACCACGTCCCCCTTACTTTCTACGCTTGATGAAGAACAACTGTCAGGAGCCGCAGAAAGCACCATTTCCAACATTCACCATCTGTAGACATTACTAGCGCACAGCTGTACATGTCTCCCTTCCCTTTTACCTAGGTGATGGACGACTGTAAGGAGCTGCAGAATGCACCATTTCCAACATTCACCATCTGTAGACATAGTTAGCGCACATCTGATCATATCTCCCATACTTTCTACGCTTGATGAAGAAGTACTGTAAGGAGCTTCAGAAAGCACAATTTCCAACAATCACTATCTGTAGACATTACTAGCGCACAGCTGTACATGTCTCCCATCCTTTCTACCCTAGGTGGAGGAGAACTGTAAGGAGCTGCAGAAAGCACCATTTCCAACATTCACCATCTGTAAACACAGTTAGCGCACATCTGACCTTGCCTCACTTACTTTCTACCCTTGATGAAGCAGAACTGTAAGGAGCCTCAGAAAGCACCAGTTCCAACATTCATCATCTGTAGACATAGTTAGCATACAGCTGTACACGTCTCCATAACACTACACCCTAGGTGAAGGAGAACAGTAAGGAGCTCAGAAGGCACCATATCCAACATTCACCATCTGTAGACATAGTTAGCACACACCTGACCTTGCCTCCCTTACTTTCTATGCTTGATGAAGAAGAACTGTCAGGAGCCTCAGAAAGCACCATTTCCAACATTCACCATCTGTAGACATTACTAGCGCAAATCTGTACATGTCTCCCTTCCTATTTACCTAGGTGAAGGAGGACTGTAAGGGGCTGCAGAAAGCACCATTTCCAACATTCGCCATCTGTATACATAGTTAGCGCACATCTGAAAATATCTCCCATACTTTCTACGCTTGATGAAGAAGAACTGTAAGGAGGTTCAGAAAGCACCATTTCCAACAATCACTATCTGTAGACATTACTAGCGCACAGCTGTACATGTCTCCCTTCCTTTCTACCCTAGGTTAAGGAGGACTGTGAGGAGCTGCAGAGAGCACCATTTCCAACATTCACCATCTGTAGACATAGTTAGCGCACACCTGACCTTGCCCCCCTTATTTTCTACGCTTGATGAAGAAGAACTGTAAGGAGCCTCAGAAACCACCATTTCCAACAATCACTATCTGTAGACATTACTAGCGCAAAGCTGTACATGTCTCCCTTCCTTTCTACCCTAGGTGAAGGAGGACTGTAAGGAGCTGCAGAAAGCACCATTTCCAACATTCACCATCTGTAGACATAGTTAGTGCACATCTGACCACGTCCCCCTTACTTTCTACCCTTGATGAAGAAGAACTGTCAGGAGCCTCAGAAAGCACCATTTCTAACATTAACCATCTGTAGACATTAATAGCGCACAGCTGTACATGTTTCCCTTCCTTTTTACCTAGGTGAAGGAGGACTGTAAGGAGCCTCAGAAAGCACCATTTCCAACATTCACCATCTGTAGACATAGTTAGCGCACATCTGAATGTGCGTCCCTAATTTTCTACACTTGATGAAGCAGAACTGTAAGGAGCCTCAGAAAGCACCATTTCCAACATTCACCATCTGTAGACATCGTTAGTGCACATCTGTCCATGTCTCCCTTACTTTCTACCCTCGATGAAGAAGAACTGTAAGGAGCCTCAGAAAGCACCATTTCCGCCATTCACCTTCTGTAGACATAGTTAGCGTACAGCACGACACTTCTCCCTTACTCTCTACCGTAGGTGAAGGAGAACAGTAAGGAGCTCAGAAGGCACCATATCCAACATTCACCATCTGTAGACATAGTTAGCACACACCTGACCTTGCCTCCCTTACTTTCTACGCTTGATGAAGAAGAACTGTAAGGAGCCTCAGAAAGCACGATTTCCAACATTCACCATCTGTAGACATTACTAGCGCAAAGCTGTACATGTCTCCCTTCCTTTTTACCTAGGTGAAGGAGGACTGTAAGGGGCTGCAGAAAGCACCATTTCCAATATTCACCATCTGTAGACATAGCTAGCGCACAACTGTACATGTCTCCCTTACTATCCACCCTAGGTGACGTAGAACGGTAGGGAGCTGCAGAAAGCACCATTTCCTACATTCACCATCTTTAGACATAGTTAGCGCACACCTGACCTTGCCTCCCTTACTTGCTACGCTTGATGAAGAAAACTGTAAGGAGCCTCAGAAAGCACCATTTCTAACATTCATAATCTGTAGACATTACTAGCGCACAGCTGTACATGTCTCCCTCCCTTTCTACATTAGGTGGAGGAGGACTATAAGGAGCTGAGGAAAGCACCATTTCCAACATTCACCATCTGTAGACATACTTAGCGCACATCTGACCACGTCTCCCTTACTTTCTACCCTTGATGAAGAAGAACTGTAAGGAGCCTCAGAAAGCACCATTTCCAACATTCACCATCTGTTGACACATTTAGCGCACATCTGTCCATGTCTCCCTTACTTTCTGCCCTGGATGAAGAAGATCTGTAAGGAGCCTCAGAAAGCACCATCTCCAACATTGACCATCCGTAGACATAGTTAGCGCACATCTGACCGTTTCTCCCTTACTTTCTACCCTTGATGGAGAAGAACTGTAAGGAGCCGCAGAAAGCTCCATTTCCTACATTCACCATCTGTAGACATTACTAGCGCACAGCTGTACATGTCTCCCTTCCTTTCTACCCTAGGTGAAGGATGACTGTAAGGAGTTGCGGAAAGCACCTTTTCCTACATTCACCATCTGTAGACATAGTTAGCGCACATCTGATCGTGTCTCCCTTACTTTCTACCCTTGATGAAGAAGAACGGTAAGGAGCCTCAGTAAGCACCATTTCCAACATTCACCATCTGTGGATATAGTTAGCGTACAGCTGTGCACGTCTCCCTTACTCTCTACCCTAGGTGAAGGAGAACAGTAAGGAGCTCAGAAGGCACCATTTCCAATATTCACCATCTGTTGACATAGTTAGCGCACAGCTGTACATGTCTCCCTTACTTTGTTCCCTCGGTGAAGGAGAATTGCAGGGAGCTGCAGAAAGCACCATTTCCATCATTCACCATCTGTAGACATAGTTAGCGTACAGCTGTACACGTCTCCCTTACTCTACACCCTAGGTGTAAGAGAACAGGAAGGAGAACAGTAAGAAGCTCAGAAGGCACCATTTCCAATATTCACCATCTGTAGACATAGTTAGCGCACATCTGACCATGTCTCCCTTACTTTCTATGCTTGATGAAGAAGAACTGTAAGGAGCATCTGAAAGCACCATTTCCAACATTCACCATCTGTAGTCATAGTTAGCGCACAGCTGTACACGTCTCCCTTACTCTCTACCCTTGGTCAAGGAGAACAGTAAGGAGCTCAGAAGGCACCATTTCCAATATTCACCATCTGTAGACATAGTTAGCGCACAGCTGTACATGTCTCCCTTACTTTCTACCCTCGGTGAAGGAGAACTGTAGGGCGCTGCAAAAATCACCATTTCCTACATTCACCATCTTTAGACATAGTTAGCGCACACCTGACCTTGCCTCCCTTACTTTCTACGTTTGATGAAGAAGAGCTGTAAGGAGGCTCAGAAAGTACCATTTCCCACATTCACCATTTGTAGACATAGTTACGTACAGCTGTACATGTCTCCCTTACACCCTACCCTAGGTGATGGAGAACAGTAAGGGGCTCAGAAGGCACCATTTCCAATATTCACCAACTGTAGACATAGTTCGCGCACAGCTGTACATGTCTCCGTTATTCTCTACCCTCGGTGAAGGTGAACTGTAGGGAGCTGCAGAAAGCATCATTTCTAACATTCACCATCTGTAGACATAGTTAGCGGTCAGTTGTACATGTCTCTCTTAGTTTCTACCCTCGGTAAAGGAGAACTGTAGGGAGCTGCAGAAAGCACCATTTCCAAGATTCACCATCTGTAGACATAGTTAGCTTTCTTGCCTTACTTTCTACGCTTGATAAAGAAGAACTGTCAGGAGCCTCAGAAAGCACCATTTCCAACATTCACCTTCTGTAGACATTACTATCGCACAGCTGTACATGTCTCCCTTCCTTTCTACCCTAGGTGAAGGAGGACTGTATGGAGCTGCAGAAAGCACCATATCCAACATTCACCATCTGTAGACATAGTTAGCGCACATCTGACCACGTCCCCCTTACTTTCTACGCTTGATGAAGAACAACTGTCAGGAGCCGCAGAAAGCACCATTTCCAACATTCACCATCTGTAGACATTACTAGCGCACAGCTGTACATGTCTCCCTTCCCTTTTACCTAGGTGATGGACGACTGTAAGGAGCTGCAGAATGCACCATTTCCAACATTCACCATCTGTAGACATAGTTAGCGCACATCTGATCATATCTCCCATACTTTCTACGCTTGATGAAGAAGTACTGTAAGGAGCTTCAGAAAGCACAATTTCCAACAATCACTATCTGTAGACATTACTAGCGCACAGCTGTACATGTCTCCCATCCTTTCTACCCTAGGTGGAGGAGAACTGTAAGGAGCTGCAGAAAGCACCATTTCCAACATTCACCATCTGTAAACACAGTTAGCGCACATCTGACCTTGCCTCACTTACTTTCTACCCTTGATGAAGCAGAACTGTAAGGAGCCTCAGAAAGCACCAGTTCCAACATTCATCATCTGTAGACATAGTTAGCATACAGCTGTACACGTCTCCATAACACTACACCCTAGGTGAAGGAGAACAGTAAGGAGGTCAGAAGGCACCATATCCAACATTCACCATCTGTAGACATAGTTAGCACACACCTGACCTTGCCTCCCTTACTTTCTATGCTTGATGAAGAAGAACTGTCGGGAGCCTCAGAAAGCACCATTTCCAACATTCACCATCTGTAGACATTACTAGCGCAAATCTGTACATGTCTCCCTTCCTATTTACCTAGGTGAAGGAGGACTGTAAGGGGCTGCAGAAAGCACCATTTCCAACATTCGCCATCTGTATACATAGTTAGCGCACATCTGACCGTGCGTCCCTAATTTTCTACACTTGATGAAGCAGAACTGTAAGGAGCCTCAGTAAGCACCATTTCCAACATTCACCATCTGTAGATATAGTTAGCGCACATCTGACCATGTCTCCCTTACTTTCTACCCTTGATGAAGAAGAACTGTAAGGAGCCCCAGAAAGCACCATTCCCACCATTTACCTTCTGTAGGCATAGTTAGCGTACAGCACGACACGTCTCCCTTACTCTCTACCCTAGGTGAAGGAGCACAGTAAGGAGCTCAGAAGGCACCATTTCCAATATTCACCAACTGTAGACATAGCTACCGCATAGCTGTACATGTCTCCCTTACTTTCTACCCTAGGTGAAGGAGAACTGTAGGGAGCTGCAGAAAGCATCATTTCCTACATTCACTATCTTTAGACATAGTTAGCGCACACCTGACCTTGCCTACCTTACTTTCTACGCTTGATGTAGAAGAACTGTAATTAGCCTCAGAAAGCACCATTTCCAACATTCACCATCTGTAGACATAGTTAGCGCACATCTGTCCATGTCTCCCTTACTTTGTACCCTTGATGAAGAGGAAGTGTAAGGAGCCTCAGAAAGCACCATTTCCAACATTCACCATCTGTAGACATAGTTAGCGCACATCTGTCCATGTCTCCCTTACTTTGTACCCTTGATGAAGAAGAACTGTAAGGAGCCGCAGAAAGCACTATTTCCAACATTCACCATCTGTAGACATTACTAGCGCACAGCTGTACTAGTCTCCCTTCCTTTCTACCCTAGGTGAAGGTGGACTGTAAGGGGCTGTGGAAAGCACAATTTCTAAATTTCAACCTCTCTAGACATAGTAAGCGCACATCTGACCATGTTTCCATTACTTTCTACCTTTGATGAAGAAGAACTGTAAGGAACCTCAGAAAGCACCATTTCCAACATTCACCATCTCTAGACATAGTTAGCGGACATCTGACCTTGTTTCCTTTACTTTCTACCCTTGATGAAGAAGAAATGTAAGGAGCCTCAGAAAGCACCATTTCCAACATTCACCATCTGTAGACATAGTTAGCGTACAGCAGTGCACGTCTCCTTTACTCTCTACCCTACGTGAAGGAGAACAGTAAGGAGCTCAGAAGGTACCATTTTCAATATTCACCATCTGTAGTCATAGTTAGCGCACAGCTGTACATCTCTCCCCTACTTTCTACCCTCGGTGAAGGAGAACTATAGGGAGCTGCAGAAAGCACCATTTCCTACATTCGCCATCTTTAGACATAGTTAGCGCACACCTGACCTTGCCTACCTTACATTCTACCCTTGATGAAGAAGAACTGTAAGGAGCCTCAGAAAGCCACATTTCCAACATTCACCATCAGTAGACATAGTTAGCGTACAGCTGTACACGTCTCCCTTACTCTCTACCCTTGGTCAAGGAGAACAGTAAGGAGCTCAGAAGGCACCATTTCCAATATTCACCATCTGTAGACATAGTTAGCGCACAGCTGTACATGTCTCCCTTACTTTCTACCCTCGGTGAAGGAGAACTGTTGGGAGCTGCAGAAATCACCATTTCGTACATTCACCATCTTAAGACATCGTTAGCGCACACCTGACCTTGCCTCCCTTACTTTCTGCGCTTGATGAAGAAGAACTGTAAGGAGCCTCAGAAAGCACCATTTCCAACATTCACCATCTGTAGACATTACTAGCGCACAGCTGTATTTGTTTCTCTTCCTTTCTACCCTACGTGAAGGAGGACTGTAAGGAGCTGCAGAAAGCACCATTTCCAACAATCACCAACTGTAGACATAGTTATCACACATCTGACCATGACTCGCCTACTTTCTAACCTTGATGAAGAAGAACTGTAAGGAGACTCAGAAAGCACCATTTCCAACAATCAGCACCTGTAGACATAGTTAGCGTACATATTTACACGTCTCCCTTACATTCTACCCTTGGTGAAGGAGAACAGTAAGGCGCTCAGAATGCACCATTTCCAATATTCACCATCCGTAGACATAGCTAGCGCACAGCTGTACATGTCTCCCTTACTTTCTACCCTCGGTGAAGGAGAACTGTAGGGAGCTGCAGAAACCACCATTTCCTACATTCACAATCTTTAGACATAGTTAGAGCACATCTGCCCATGTCTCCCTTACTTTGTACCCTTGATAAAGAAGAACTGTAAGGAGCCTCAGAAAGCACCATTTCCAACATTCACCATCTGTAGACATTGTTAGCGCACATCTGTACATGTCTCCCTTACTTTCTACCCTCGGTGAAGGAGAACTAAAGGGAGCTGCAGAAAGCACCATTTCCTACATTCACCATCTTTAGACACAGTTAGTGCACACCTGCCCTTGCCACCCTTACTTTTTACGCTTGCTGAAGAAGAACTGTAAGGAGCCTCATAAAGCACCATTTCCAACATTCACCATCTGTAGACATTACTAGAGCACAGCTGTACACGTCTCCCTTTCTTTCTACCCAATGTGATGGAGGACTGTAAGGAGCTGCGGAAAGCACCTTTTCCTACATTCACCATCTGTAGAAATAGTTAGCGCACATCTGACCATGTCTCCCTTACTTTCTACCCTTGATGAAGAAGAACTGTAAGGAGCCTCAGGAAGCACCATTTCCAACATTCACCATCTGTAGACATAGTTAGCGCACATCTGTCCATGTCTCCCTTACTTTCTACCCTTGATGAAGAAGAACTGTAAGGAGCCTCAGAAAACACCATTTCCACCATTCACCATCTGTAGACATAGTTAGCGTAGAGCTGGACACGTCTACCTTACTCTCTACCCTAGGTGAAGGAGAACAGTAAGGAGCTCAGAAGGCACCATTTCTAATATTCACCATCTGTAGACATAGTTAGCACACAGCTGTACATGTCTCCCTAAATTATTACCCTCGGTGAAGGAGAGCTGTAGGGAGCTGCAGAAAGCACCATTTCGTACGTTCACCATCTGTAGACATAGTAAGCGCACATCTGACCGTGTCTCCCTTACTTTCTACCCTTGATGAAGAAGAACTGTAAGGAGCCTCAGAAAGCACCATTTCCAACATTCACCATCTGTAGACATAGTTAGCGTACAGCTGTACACGTCTCCCTTACTTTCTACCCTCTATGAAGGAGAACTGTAGGGAGCTGCAGAAAGCACCATTTCCTACATTCGCCATCTTTTGACATAGTTAGCGCACACCTGACCTTGCCTACCTTACATTCTACCCTTGATGAAGAAGAACTGTAAGGGGCCTCAGAAAGCACCATTTCCAACATTCACCATCTGTAGACATAGTTAGCGCTCATCTGTCCATGTCTCCCTTACTTTCTATCCTTCATGAAGAAGAACTGTAAAGAGCCTCAGAATGCACAATTTCCAACATTCACCATCTGTAGACATAGTTAGCGTACAGCTGGACACGTCTCCCTTACTCTCTACCCTAGGTGAAGGAGAACAGTAAGGAGCTCAGAAGGCACCATTTCCAATATTCACCAGCTGTAGACATAGTTAACGCACAGCTGTACATGTCTCCCTTACTTTCTACCCTCGGTGAAGGAGTACTGTAGGGAGCTGCAGAAACCACCATTTCCTACATTCACCATCTTTAGACATAGTTAGCGCACATCTGTCCATGTCTCCCTTACTTTGTACCCTTGATAAAGAAGAACTGTAAGGAGCCTCAGAAAACACCATTTCCAACATTAACCATCTGTGGACATTACTAGCGCACAGCTGTACACGTCTCCATTAATTTCTACCCTAGGTGAAGGAGGACTGTAAGGGGCTGCGGAAAGCACCTTTTCCTACATTCACCATATGTAGACATAGTTAGCGCACATCTGACCATGTCTCCCTTACTTTCTACCCTTGATGAAGAAGAACTGTAATGAGCTTCAGAAAGCACCATTTCCAACATTCACCATCTGTAGACATAGTTAGCGCACATCTGTAATTGTCGCCCTTACTTTTTACCCTCGGTGAAGGAGAACTAAAGGGAGCTGCAGAAAGCACCATTTCGTACATTCACCATCTTTAGACATAGTTAGCGCACACCTGACCTTGCCTCCCTTACTTTCTGCGCTTGATGAAGAAGAATTGTAAGGAGCCTCAGAAAGCACCATTTCCAACATTCACTATCTGTAGACATTACTAGCGCACAGCTGTACACGTCTCCCTTCCTTTCTACCCTAGGTGAAGGAGGACTGTAAGGAGCTGCGGAAAGCACCTTTTCCTACATTCACCATCTGTAGACATAGTTAGCGCACATCTGACCATGTCTCCCTTACCTTCTACCCTTGATGAAGAAGAACTGTAAGGAGCCTCAGAAAGCACCGTTCCCAACATTCACCATCTGTAGACATAGTTAGCGTACAGCTGGACACGTCTCCCTTACATTCTACCCTAGGTGAAGGAGAACTGTAGGGAGCTGCAGAAAGCATCATTTCCTACATTCACTATCTTTAGACATAGTTAGCGCACACCTGACCTTGCCTCCCTTACTTCCTACGCTTGATGTAGAAGAACTGTAATTAGCCACAGAAAGCACCATTTCCTACATTCACCATCTGTAGACATTACTAGCGCACAGCAGTAGATGTCTCCCTTCCCTTCTACACTAGGTGAAGGAGGACTGTAAGGAGCTGCGGAAAGCACCATTCCCTAAATTCACCATCTGTAGACATAGTTAGCGCACATCTGACCATGTTTCCCTTACTTTCTACCCTTGATGAACAAGAACTGTAAGGAGCCTCAGAAAGCACCATTTCCAACATTCACCATCTGTAGACATAGTTAGCGCACATCTGTCCATGTCTCCCTTACATTGTACCCTTGATGAAGAAGAACTGTAAGGAGCCTCATATATCACCATTTCCAACATTCACCATCTGTAGACATAGTTTGCACACAGCTGTACATGTCTCCCTTACTTTCTACCCTCGGTGAAGGAGAACTGTAAGGAGCTGTGGAAAGCACCATTTCCAACATTCACCATCTCTAGACATAGTTAGTGCACACCTGACCATGCCTCCCTTACTTCCTACGCTTGATGAAGAAGAACTGTAAGGAGCCTCAGAAAGCACCATGTCCAACATTCACCATCTGTAGACATAATTAGCGTACAGCTGTACACGTCTCCCTTACTCTTCACCCTAGGTGAAGGAGAACAGTAAGGAGCTCAGAAGGCACCATTTCCAATATTCACCTTCTTTAGACATAGTTAGCGCACAGCTGTACATGTCTCCCTTATTTTCTACCCTCGGTGAAGGAGAACTGTAGGGAGCTGCAGAAAGCACCATTTCCTACATTCACCATCTGTAGACATTACTAGCGCACAGCTGCACATGTCTCCCTTCCTTTCCACCCTAGGTGAAGGAGGACTGTAAGGAGCTGCGGAAAGCACCATTTCCAACATTCACCATCTGTAGACATCGTTAGCACAGATCTGACCATGACTCCCTTACACGCTAACCTTGATGATCAAGAACTGTAAGGAGCCTCAGAAAGCACAAATTCCAACATTCACCATCTGTAGACATAGTTAGCACACAGCTGTACATGTCTCCCTTACTTTCTACCCTCGGTGAAGGAGAACTGTAAGGAGCAGCAGAAAGCACCATTTCCAACATTCACCATCTGTTGTCATAGTCAGCGCACTGCTGTACGTATCTCCCTTACTTTCTACCCCGCGTGAAGAAGAACTGTAACATGCTGCAGAAAGCACCATTTAAAACATTCACCATGTGTACACATTGTTAGAGTGCACCTGTACTTGTGTCCCTTACATTCTACCCTAGGAGAAGAAAAGCTGTAAGGAGCTGCAGGAAGAACCATTTACAACATTCACCTTCTGTGGACTTAATTAGCCCATAGCTGTACATGTCTATCTTACATTGTACGCTACGTGAAGGAGGACTGTAAGGAGCTGCGGAAAGCACCAATTCCAACATTCACGTTCTATAGACATAGTTAGTGCACAGCTGTACATGACTCCCTCTGCTTTCTACCCTAGGTAAAGGAAAACAGTAAGGAGCTCCAGAAAGCACCTTTTCCAACATTCACCATCTGTTGACTTAGTCAGCGCACACTTGTACATGTGTCTCTTACTTTCTATCCTTGATGAAGAAGAACTGTAAGGAGCCTCAGAAAGCACCATTTCCTACATTCACCAACTGTAGACATAGTTAGCGCAAACCTGTTCATCTCTCCCTTACTTTCTACCCTAGGTGAAGGAGAACTGTATGGAGCCTCAGAATGCATCATTACCAACATTCACCGTCTGTAGACATAGTTAGCGCACACTTGTACATGTCCATCCTTACTTTCTACACTTGATGAAGAAGAAATTAAGAAGCAGCAGAAAGCACCATTTCCCACAATCACCATCCATAGACATAGCTAGCACACAGCTGTACATGACTACTCTTCTGTCTACCCTAGAAGAAGTAGAACTGTAAGGAGCTGCAGAAAACACCATTTCCTACATTCGCCATCTTTAGACATAGTTAGTGCACACCTGACCTTGCCTACCTTACTTTCTACCCTTGATGAAGAAGAACTGTAAGGAGCCTCAGAAAGCACCATTTCCAACATTCACTATCTGTAGACACAGTTAGCGCACATCTGACCAGGTCTCCCTTACCTTCTACCCTTGATGAACAAGAACTGTAAGGAGCCTCAGAAAGCACCATTTCCAACATTCACCATCTGTAGACACAGTTAGCGCACATCTGACCATGTCTCCCTTACTTTCTATCCTTGATGAACAAGAACTGTAAGAAGCCTCAGAGAGCACCATTTCCAACATTCACCATCTGTAGACACAGTTAGCGCACATCTGACCAGGTCTCCCTTACCTTCTACCCTTGATGAACAAGAACTGTAAGGAGCCTCAGAAAGCACCATTTCCAACATTCACCATCTGTAGACACAGTTAGCGAACATCTGACCATGTCTCCCTTACTTTCTACCCTTGATGAACAAGAACTGTAAGGAGCCTCAGAAAGCACCATTTCCAACATTCACCATCTGTAGACACAGTTAGCGCACATCTGACCATGTCTCCCTTACTTTCTACCCTTGATGAACAAGAACTGTAAGGAGCCTCAGAAAGCACCATTTCCAACATTCACCATCTGTAGACACAGTTAGCGCACATCTGAACATGTCTCCCTTACTTTCTACCCTTGATGAACAACAACTGTAAGGAGCCTCAGAGAGGACCATTTCCAACATTCACCATCTGTAGACACAGTTAGCGCACATCTGACCAGGTCTCCCTTACCTTCTACCCTTGATGAACAAGAACTGTAAGGAGCCTCAGAAAGCACCATTTCCAACATTCACCATCTGTAGACACAGTTAGCGAACATCTGACCATGTCACCCTTACTTTCTACCCTTGATGAACAAGAACTGTAAGGAGCCTCAGAAAGCACCATTTCCAACATTCACCATCTGTAGACACAGTTAGCGCACATCTGACCATGTCTCCCTTACTTTCTACCCTTGATGAAGAAGAACTGTAAGGAGCCTCAGAAAGCACCATTTCCAACATTCACCATCTGTAGACACAGTTAGCGCACATCTGACCAGGTCTCCCTTACCTTCTACCCTTGATGAACAAGACCTGTAAGGAGCCTCAGAAAGCACCATTTCCAACATTCACCATCTGTAGACACAGTTAGCGCACATCTGACCATGTCTCCCTTACTTTCTACCCTTAATGAACAAGAACTGTAAGGAGCCTCAGAAAGCACCATTTCCAACATTCACCATCTGTAGACATAGTTAGCGTACAGCTGTACACGTCTACCTTACTCACTACCCTAGGTGAAGGAGAACAGTAAGGAGCTCAGAAGGCACCATTTCCAACATTCACCATCTGTAGACACAGTTAGCGCACATCTGACCATGTCTCCCTTACTTTCTACCCTTGATGAACAAGAACTGTAAGGAGCCTCAGAAAGCACCATTTCCAACATTCACCGTCTGTAGACACTGTTAGCGCACATCTGACCATGTCTCCCTTACTTTCTACCCTTGATGAACAACAACTGTAAGGAGCCTCAGAAAGCACCATTTCCAACATTAACCATCTGTCGACACAGTTAGCGTACATCTGACCATGTCTCCCTTACTTTCTACCCTTGATGAACAAGAACTGTAAGGAGCCTCAGAAAGCACCATTTCCAACATTCACCATCTGTAGACACAGTTAGCGCACATCTGACCATTTCTCCCTTACTTTCTACCCTTGATGAACAAGAACTGTAAGGAGCCTCAGAAAGCACCATTTCCTACATTCACTATCTGTAGACATAGTTAGCGTACAGCTGTACACGTCTACCTTACTCACTACCCTAGGTGATGGAGGACAGTAAGGAGCTCAGAAGGCACCATTTCCAACATTCACCATCTGTAGACACAGTTAGCGCACATCTGACCATGTCTCCCTTACTTTCTACCCTTGATGAACAAGAACTGTAAGGAGCCTCAGAAAGCACCATTTTCAACATTCACCATCTGTAGACACAGTTAGCGCACATCTGACCATGTCTCCCTTACTTTCTACCATTGATGAACAAGAACTGTAAGGAAACTCAGAAAGCACCATTTCCAACATTCACCATCTGTAGACACAGTTAGCGCACATCTGACCATGTCTCCCTTACTTTCTACCCTTGATGAACAGGAACTGTAAGGAGCCTCAGAAAGCACCATTTGCAACATTCGTCATCTGTAGACACAGTTAGCGCACATCTGACCATGTCTCCCTTACTTTCTACCCTTGATGAACAAGAACTGTAAGGAGCCTCAGAAAGCACCATTTCCAACGTTCACCATCTGTAGACATAGTTAGCGTACAGCTTTACACGTCTACGTTACTCACTACCCTAGGTGAAGGAGAACAGTAAGGAGGTCAGAAGGCACCATTTCCAACATTCACCATCTGTAGACACAGTTAGCGCACATCTGACCATGTCTCCCTTACTTTCTACCCTTGATGAACAAGTACTGTAAGGAGCCTCAGAAAGCACCATTTCCAACATTCACCATCTGTAGACACAGTTAGCGCACATCTGACCATGTCTCCCTTACTTTCTACCCTTGATGAACAAGAACTGTAAGGAGCCTCAGAAAGCACCATTTCCAACATTCACCATCTGTAGACACAGTTAGCGCACATCTGACCATGTCTCCCTTACTTTCTACCCTTGATGAACAAGAACTGTAAGGAGCCCAGAAAGCACCATTTCCAACATTCACCATCTGTAGACATAGTTAGCGTACAGCTGTACACGTCTACCTTACTCACTACCCTAGGTGAAGGAGAAGAGTAAGGAGCTCAGAAGGCACCATTTCCAACATTCGCCATCCGTAGACACAGTTAGCGCACATCTGACCATGTCTCCCTTACCTTCTATCCTTGATGAACAAGAACTGTAAGGAGCCTCAGAAAGCACCATTTCCAACATTCACCATCTGTAGACACAGTTAGCGCACATCTGACCATGTCTCCCTTACTTTCTACCCTTGATGAACAAGAACTGTAAGGAGCCTCAGAAAGCACCATTTCCAACATTCACCATCTGTAGATATAGTTAGCGTACAGCTGTACACGTCTACCTTACTCACTACCCTAGGTGAAGGAGAAAGGTTAGGAGCTCAGAAGGCACCATTACCATCATTCACCATCTGTAGCCACAGTTAGCGCACATCTGACCATGTCTCCCTTAGTTTCTACCCTTGATGAACAAGAACTGTAAGGAGCCTCAGAAAGCACCATTTCCAACATTCACCATCTGTAGACACAGTTAGCACACATCTGACCATGTCTCCCTTACTTTCTACCATTGATGAACAAGAACTGTAAGGAAACTCAGAAAGCACCATTTCCAGCATTCACCATCTGTAGACACAGTTAGCGCACATCTGACCATGTCTCCCTTACTTTCTACCCTTGATGAACAAGAACTGTAAGGAGCCTCAGAAAGCACCATTTGCAACATTCGTCATCTGTAGACACAGTTAGCGCACATCTGACCATGTCTCCCTTACTTTCTACCCTTGATGAACAAGAACTGTAAGGAGCCTCAGAAAGCACCATTTCCATCATTCACCATCTGTAGACATATTTAGCGTACAGCTGTACACGTCTACCTTACTCACTACCCTAGGTGAAGGAGAACAGTAAGGAGCTCAGAAGGCACCATTTCCAACATTCACCATCTGTAGACACAGTTAGCGCACATCTGACCATGTCTCCCTTACTTTCTACCCTTGATGAACAAGAACTGTAAGGAGCCTCAGAAAGCACCATTTCCAACATTCACCATCTGTAGACACAGTTAGCGCACATCTGACCATGTCTCCCTTACTTTCTACCCTTGATGAACAAGAACTGTAAGGAGCCTCAGAAAGCACCATTTCCAACATTCACCATCTGTAGACACAGTTAGCGCACATCTGACCATGTCTCCCTTACTTTCTACCCTTGATGAACAAGAACTGTAAGGAGCCTCAGAAAGCACCATTTCCAACATTCTCCATCTGTTGACACATTTAGCGCACATCTGACCATGTCTCCCTTACTTTCTACCCTTGATGAACAAGAACTGTAAGGAGCCTCAGAAAGCACCATTTCCAACATTCACCATCTGTAGACACAGTTAGCGCACATCTGACTATGTCTCCCTTACATCCTACCCTTGATGAACAAGAACTGTAAGGAGCCTCAGAAAGCACCATTTGCAACATTCGTCATCTGTAGACACAGTTAGCGCACATCTGACCATGTCTCCCTTACTTTCTACCCTTGATGAACAAGAACTGTAAGGAGCCTCAGAAAGCACCATTTCCAACATTCACCAATTGTAGATACAGTTAGCGTACAGCTGTACACGTCTACCTTACTCACTACCCTAGGTGAAGGAGAACAGTAAGGAGCTCAGAAGGCACCATTTCCAACATTCACCATCTGTAGACACAGTAAGCGCCTATCTGACCATGTCTCCCTTACTTTCTACCCTTGATGAACAAGAACTGTAAGGAGCCTCAGAAAGCACCATTTGCAACATTCGTCATCTGTAGACACAGTTAGCGCACATCTGACCATGTCTCCCTTACTTTCTACCCTTGATGAACAAGAACTGTAAGGAGCCTCAGAAAGCACCATTTCCAACATTCACCATCTGTAGACATAGTTAGCGTACAGCTGTACACGTCTACCTTACTCACTACCCTAGGTGAAGGAGAACAGTAAGGAGCTCAGAAGGCACCATTTCCAACATTCACCATCCGTAGACACAGTTAGCGCACATCTGACCATGTCTCCCTTACTTTCTACCCTTGATGAACAAGAACTGTAAGGAGCCTCAGAAAGCACCATTTCCAACATTCACCATCTGTAGACATAGTTAGCGTATAGCTTTACACGTCTACGTTACTCACTACCCTAGGTGAAGGAGATCAGTAAGGAGGTCAGAAGGCACCATTTCCAACATTCACCATCTGTAGACACAGTTAGCGCACATCTGACCATGTCTCCCTTACTTTCTACCCTTGATGAACAAGTACTGTAAGGAGCCTCAGAAAGCACCATTCCCAACATTCACCATCTGTAGACACAGTTAGCGTATATCTGACCATGTCTCCCTTACTTTCTACCCTTGATGAACAAGAACTGTAAGGAGCCTCAGAAAGCACAATTTCCAACATTCACCATCTGTAGACACAGTTAGTGCACATCTGACCATGTCTCCCTAACTTTCTACCCTTGATGAACAAGAACTGTAAGGAGCCTCAGAAAGCACCATTTCCAACATTCACCATCTGTAGACATAGTTAGCGTACAGCTGTACACGTCTACCTTACTCACTACCCTAGGTGAAGGAGAACAGTAAGGAGCTCAGAAAGTACCATTTCCAACATTCGCCATCTGTAGACACAGTTAGCGCACATCTGACCATGTCTCCCTTACTTTCTACCCTTGATGAACAAGAACTGTAAGGAGCCTCAGAAAGCACCATTTCCAACATTCACCATCTGTAGACACAGTTAGCGCACATCTGACCATGTGTCCATTACTTTCTTCCCTTCATGAACAAGAACTGTAAGGAGCCTCAGAAAGCACCATTTCCAACATTCACCACCTGTAGACACAGTTAGCGCACATCTGACCATGTCTCCCTTACTTTTTACCCTTGATGACAAGAACTGTAAGGAGCCTCAGAAAGCACCATTTCCAACATTCACCGTCTGTAGACATAGTTAGCGTACAGCTGTACACGTCTACCTTACTACCCTAGGTTAAGGAGAACTGTAAGGAGCTCAGAAGGCACCATTTCCAACATTCACCATCTGTAGACACAGTTAGCGCACATCTGACCATGTCTCCCTTACTTTCTACCCTTGATGAACAAGAAATGTAAGGAGCCTCTGAAAGCACCATTTCCAACATTCACCATCTGTAGACATAGTTAGCGTACAGCTGTACACGTCTACCTTACTCACTACCCTAGGTGAAGGAGAACAGTAAGGAGCTCAGAAGGCACCATTTCCAACATTCACCATCTGCAGACACAGTTAGCGCACATCTGACCATGTCTCCCTTACTTTCTACCCTTGATGAACACGAACTGTAAGGAGCCTCAGATAGCACCATTTCCAACATTCACCATCTGTAGACACAGTTAGCGCACATCTGACCATGTCTCCCTTACTTTCTACCATTGATGAACAAGAACTGTAAGGAGCCTCAGAAAGCACCATTTCCAACTTTCACCATCTGTAGACTTAGTTAGCGTACAGCTGTACACGTCTACCTTACTCACTACCCTAGGTGAAGGAGAACAGTAAGGAGCTCAGAAGGCACCATTTCCAACATTCACCATCTGTAGACACAGTTAGCGCACATCTGACCATGTCTCCCTTACTTTCTACCCTTGATGAACAAGAACTGTAAGGAGCCTCAGAAAGCACCATTTCCAACATTCACCATCTGTAGACATAGTTAGCGTACAGCTGTACACGTCTACCTTACTCACTACCCTAGGTGAAGGAGAACAGTAAGGAGCTCAGAAGGCACCATTTCCAACATTCGCCATCTGTAGACACAGTTAGCGCACATCTGACCATGTCTCCCTTAATTTCTACCCTTGATGAACAAGAACTGTAAGGAGCCTCAGAAAGCACCATTTCCAACATTCACCATCTGTAGACATAGTTAGCGTACAGCTGTACACATCTACCTTACTCACTACCCTAGGTGAAGGAGAACAGTAAGGAGCTCAGAAGGCACCATTTCCAACATTCACCATCTGTAGACACAGCTAGCGCACATCTGACCATGTCTCCCTTAAATTCTACCCTTGATGAACAAGAACTGTAAGGAGCCCCAGAAAGCTCCATTTCCAACATTCACCATCTGTAGACACAGTTAGCGCACATCTGACCACGTCTCTCTTACTTTCTACCCTTGATGAACAAGAACTGTAAGGAGCCTCAGAAAGCACCATTTCCAACATTCACCATCTGTAGACACAGTTAGCGCACATCTGACCATGTCTCCCTTACTTCCTACCCTTGATGAACAAGAACTGTAAGGAGCCTCAGAAAGCACCATTTCCAACATTCACCATCTGTAGACATAGTTAGCGTACAGCTTTACACATCTACCTTACTCACTACCCTAGATGAAGGAGAACAGTAAGGAGCTCAGAAGGCACCATTTCCAACATTCACCATCTGTAGACACACTTAGCGCACATCTGACCATGTCTCCCATACTTTCTACCCTTGATGAACAATAACTGTAAGGAGCCTCAGAAGGCACCATTTCCAACATTCACCATCTGTAGACACTGTTAGCGCACATCTGACCATGTCTCCCTTACTTTCTACCCTTGATGAACAAGAACTGTAAGGAGCCTCAGAAAGCACCATTTCCAACATTCACCATCTGTAGACATAGTTAGTGTACAGCTGTACACGTCTATTTTACTCACTACCCTAGGTGAAGGAGAACAGTAAGGTGCTCAGAAGGCACTATTTCCAACATTCACCATCTGTAGACACAGTTAGCGCACATCTGACCATGTCTCCCTTACTTTCTACCCTTGATGACAAGAACTGTAAGGAGCCTCAGAAAGCACCATTTCCAACATTCACCGTCTGTAGACATAGTTAGCGTACAGCTGTACACGTCTACCTTACTACCCTAGGTGAAGGAGAACTGTAAGGAGCTCAGAAGGCACCATTTCCAACATTCACCATCTGTAGACACAGTTAGCGCACATCTGACCATGTCTCCCTTACTTTCTACCCTTGATGAACAAGAACTGTAAGGAGCCTCAGAAAGCACCATTTCCAACATTCACCATCTGTAGACATAGTTAGCGTACAGCTGTACACATCAACCTTACTCACTACCCTAGGTGAAGGAGAACAGTAAGGAGCTCAGAAGGCACCATTTCCAACATTCACCATCTGTAGACACAGCTAGCGCACATCAGACCATGTCTCCCTTAAATTCTACCCTTGATGAACAAGAACTGTAAGGAGCCCCAGAAAGCTCCATTTCCAACATTCACCATCTGTAGACACAGTTAGCGCACATCTGACCACGTCTCCCTTACTTTCTACCCTTGATGAACAAGAACTGTAAGGAGCCTCAGAAAGCACCATTTCCAACATTCACCATCTGTAGACACAGTTAGCGCACATCTGACCATGTCTCCCTTACTTTCTACCCTTGATGAACAAGAACTGTAAGGAGCCTCAGAAAGCACCATTTCCAACATTCACCATCTGTAGACATAGTTAGTGTACAGCTGTACACATCTACCTTACTCACTACCCTAGATGAAGGAGAACAGTAAGGAGCTCAGAAGGCACCATTTCCAGCATTCACCATCTGTAGACACACTTAGCGCACATCTGACCATGTCTCCCATACTTTCTACCCTTGATGAACAAGAACTGTAAGGAGCCTCAGAAGGCACCATTTCCAACATTCACTATCTGTAGACACAGTTAGCGCCCATCTGACCATGTCTCCCTTACTTTCTACCCTTGATGAACAAGAACTGTAAGGAGCCTCAGAAAGCACCATTTCCAACATTCACCATCTGTAGACACAGTTAGCGCACATCTGACCATGTCTACCTTACTTTCTACCCTTGATGAACAAGAACTGTAAGGAGCCTCAGAAAGCACCATTTCCATTATTCACCATCTGTAGACATAGTTAGCGTACAGCTGTACACGTCTAACTTACTCACTACCCTAGGTGAAGGAGAACAGTAAGGAGCTCAGAAAGCACCATTTCCTACATTCACCATAAGTAGACACAGTTAGCGCACATCTGACCATGTCTCCCTTACTTTCTACCCTTGATGAACAAGAACTGTAAGGAGCATAAGAAAGAACCATTTCCAACATTCACCATCTGTAGACACAGTTAGCGCACATCTGACCATGTCTCCCGTACTTTCTACCCTTGATGAACAAGAACTGTAAGGAGCCTCAGAAAGCACCATTTCCAACATTCACCATCTGTAGACATAGTTAGCGTACAGCTGTACATGTCTACCTTACTCCCTACCCTAGGTGAAGAAGAAGAGTAAGGAGCTCAGAAGGCACCATTTCCAACATTCACCATCTGTAGACACAGTTAGCGCACATCTGACCGTGTCTCCCTTACCTTCTACCCATGATGAACAAGAACTGTAAGGAGCCTCAGAAAGCACCATTTCCAACATTCACCATCTGTAGACACAGTTAGCGCACATCTGACCATGTCTCCCTTACTTTCTACCCTTGATGAACAAGAATCGTAAGGAGCCTCAGAATGCACCATTTCCAACATTCACCATCTGTAGACATAGTTAGCGTAGAGCTGTACACGTCTACCTTACTCACTACCCTAGGTGACGGAGAACAGTAAGGAGCTCAGAAGGCACCATTTCCAATATTCACCATCTGTAGACATAGTTAGCGAACAGCTGTACATGTCTCCCTTACTTTCTACCCTCGGTGAAGGAGAACTGTTGGGAGCTGCAGAAAGCTCCATTTCCTATATTCACTATCTTTAGACATAGTTAGCGCACACCTGATCGTTCCTCCCTTACTTTCTACGCTTGATGAAGGAGAGCTGTAAGGAGCCTCAGAGAGCATCATTTCCAACATTCACCATCTGTATACATTACTAGCGCACAGCTGCACATGTCTCCATTCCTTTCCACCCTAGGTGAAGGAGATCTGTAAGGATCTGCAGAAAACACAATTTCCAACTTTCGACATCTCTTGGCAGAGTTAGCGTATACCTGTACATGAATCCCTTACTTGCTACCCTAGGTGAAGGAGATCTGTAAGGCGCTGCAGAAAGCACCATTTCGAATATTCATCATCTCTAGACATAGATAGCTCACACCAGTACATGTCTCACTTACTTTCTACCCTTGATGAAGAAGAACTGTAAGGAGCCTCAGAAAGCACCATTTCCAACATTCACCATCTGTACACATAGTTAGCGTACAGCTGTACACGTCTACCTTACTCACTACCCTAGGTGAAGGAGAACAGTAAGGAGCTCAGAAGGGACCATTTCCAACATTCACTATCTGTAGACACAGTTAGCGCACATCTGACTATGTCTCCTTACCTTCTACCCATGATGAACAAGAAGTGTAAGGAGCCTCAGAAAGCACCATTTCCAACATTCACCATCTGTAGACACAGTTAGCGCACATCTGACCATGTCTCCCTTACTTTCTACCCTTGATGAACAAGAACTGTAAGGAGCCTCAGAAAGCACCATTTCCTACATTCACCATCTGTAGACATAGTTAGCGTACAGCTGTATACGTCTACCTTACTCACTACCCTAGGTGAAGGAGAACAGTAAGGAGCTCAGAAGGCACCATTTCCAATATTCACCATCTGTAGACATAGTTAGCGAACAGCTGTACATGTCTCCCTTACTTTCTACCCTCGGTGAAGGAGAACTGTAGGGAGCTGCAGAAAGCTCCATTTCCTATATTCACTATCTTTAGACATAGTTAGCGCACACCTGATCTTTCCTCCCTTACTTTCTACGCTTGATGTAGGAGAGCTGTAAGGAGCCTCAGAAAGCACCATTTCCAACATTCACCATCTGTTGACACAGTTAGCGCACATCTGACCATGTCTCCCTTACTTTCTACCCTTGATGAACTAGAACTGTAAGGAGCCTCAGAAAGCACCATTTCCATCATTCACCATCTGTAGACACAGTTAGCGCATATCTGACCATGTCTCCCTTACTTTCTACCCTTGATGAACAAGAACTGTAAGGAGCCTCAGAAAGCACCATTACCAACATTCAGCATCTGTAGACATAGTTAGCGTACAGCTGTACACGTCTACCTTACTCACTACCCTAGGTGAAGGAGAACAGTAAGGAGCTCAGAAGGCACCATTTCCAACATTCACCATCTGTAGACACAGTTAGCGCTCATCTGACAATGTCTCCCTTACTTTCTACCCTTGATGAACGAGAACTGTAAGGAGCCTCAGAAGGCACCATTTCCAACATTCACCATCTGTAGACACAGTTAGAGCACATCTGACCATGTCTCCCGTACTTTCTACCCTTGATGAACAAGAACTGTAAGGAGCCTCAGAAAGCACCATTTCCAACATTCACCATCTGTAGACATAGTTAGCGTACAGCTGTACATGTCTACCGTACTCACTACCCTAGGTGAAGGAGAACAGTAAGGAGCTCAGAAGGCACCATTTCCAACATTCACCATCTGTAGACACAGTTAGCGCACATCTGACTATGTCTCCCTTACCTTCTACCCATGATGAACAAGAACTGTAAGGAGCATCAGAAAGCACCATTTCCAACATTCACCATCTGTAGACACAGTTAGCGCACATCTGACCATGTCTCCCTTACTTTCTACCCTTGATGAACAAGAGCTGTAAGGAGCCTCAGAAAGCACCATTTCCAACATTCACAATCTGTAGACATAGTTAGCGCACACCATTACATGTCACCCTTACTATCTACCCTAGGTGAAGGAGAACTGTAAGGATCTGCAGAAAACACAATTTCCAACTTTCGACATCTCTTGGCAGAGTTAGCGTATACCTGTACATGAATCCCTTACTTTCTACCCTAGGTGAAGGAGAACTGTAAGGCGCTGCAGAAAGCACCATTTCGAATATTCATCATCTCTAGACATAGATAGCTCACACCAGTACATGTCTCACTTACTTTCTACCCTTGATGAAGAAGAACTGTGAGGAGCTGCAGAAAGCACCATTTTCAACATTCACGTTCTGTGGACATAGTTAGTGCACAGCTGTACATGACTCCCTTTGCTTTCTACCCTAGGTAAAGGAAAACAGTAAGGAGCTCCAGAAAGCACCTTTTCCAACATTCACCATCTGTTGACTTAGTCAGCGCACACTTGTACATGTGTCTCTTACTTTCTATCCTTGATGAGGAAGAACTGTAAGGAGCCTCAGAATGCACCATTTCCCACTTTCACCATCTGTAGACATAGTTAGCGCACAGCTGTGCATGTCTCACTTACTTTCTACCCTTGATGAACAAGAACTGTAAGGAGCATCAGAAAGCACCATTTCCAACATTCACCATCTGTAGACACAGTTAGCGCACATCTGACCATGTCTCCCTTACTTTCTACCCTTGATGAACAAGAACTGTAAGGAGCCTCAGAAAGCACCATTTCCAACATTCACCATCTGTAGACACAGTTAGCTCACATCTGACCATGTCTCCCTTACTTTCTACCCTTGATGAACAACAACTGTAAGGAGCCTCAGAAAGCACCATTTTCAACATTCACCATCTGTAGACACAGTTAGCGCACATCTGACCATGTCTCCCTTACTTTCTACCCTTGATGAACAACAACTGTATGGAGCCTCAGAAAGCACCATTTCCGACATTCACCATCTGTAGACATTAGTTAGCGTACAGCTGTACACGTCTACCTTACTCACTACCCTAGGTGAAGGAGAACAGTAAGGAGCTCAGAAGGCACCATTTCCAACATTCACCATCTGTAGACACAGTTAGCACACATCTGACCATGTCTCCCTTACTTTCTACCCTTGATGAACAAGAACTGTAAGGAGCCTCAGAAAGCACCATTTCCAACATTCACCATCTGTAGACACAGTTAGCGCACATCTGACCATGTCTCCCTTACTTTCTACCCTTGATGAACAAGAACTGTAAGGAGCCTCAGAAAGCACCATTTACAACATTCACCATCTGTAGACACAGTTAGCGCACATCTGACCATGTCTCCCTTACTTTCTACCCTTGATGAACAAGAACTGTAAGGAGCCTCAGACAGCACCATTTCCAACATTCACTATCTGTAGACATAGTTAGCGTACAGCTTTACACGTCTACCTTACTCACTACCCTAGGTGAAGGAGAACAGTAAGGAGCTCAGAAGGCACCATTTCCAACATTCACCTTCTGTAGACACAGTTAACGCACATCTGACCATGTCTCCCTTACTTTCTACCCTTGATGAACAAGAACTGTAAGGAGCCTCAGAAAGCACCATTTCCTACATTCACCATCTGTAGACACAGTTAGCTCACATCTGACCATGTCTCCCTTACTTTCTACCCTTGATGAACAACAACTGTAAGGAGCCTCAGAAAGCACCATTTCCAACATTCACCATCTGTAGACACAGTTAGCGCACATCTGACCATGTCTCCCTTACTTTCTACCCTTGATGAACAAGAACTGTAAGGAGCCTGAGAAAGCATCATTTCCAACATTCACCATCTGTAGACGTAGTTAGCGTACAGCTGTACACGTCTACCTTACTCACTACCCTAGGTGAAGGAGAACAGTAAGGAGCTCAGAAGGCACCATTTCCAACATTCACCTTCTGTAGACACAGTTAGCGCACATCTGACCATGTCTCCCTTACTTTCTACCCTTGATGAACAAGAACTGTAAGGAGCCTCAGAAAGCACCATTTCCAACATTCACCATCTGTAGACACAGTTAGCGCACATCTGACCATGTCTCCCTTACTTTCTACCCTTGATGAACAACAACTGTAAGGAGCCTCAGAAAGCACCATTTCCAACTTTCACCATCTGTAGACGTAGTTAGCGAACAGCTGTACACATCTACCTTACTCACTAACCTATGTGAAGGAGAACAGTAAGGAGCTCAGAAGGCACCATTTCCAACATTCACCTTCTGTAGACACAGTTAGCGCACATCTGACCATGTCTCCCTTACTTTCTACCCTTGATGAACAAGAACTGTAAGGAGCCTCAGAAAGCACCATTTCCAACATTCACCATCTGTAGACACAGTTAGCGCACATCTGACCATGTCTCCCTTACTTTCTACCCTTGATGAACAAGAACTGTAAGGAGCCTCAGAAAGCACCATTTCCAACATTCACCATCTGTAGACACAGTTAGCGCACATCTGACCATGTCTCCCTTACTTTCTACCCTTGATGAACAAGAACTGTAAGGAGCCTCAGAAAGCACCATTTCCAACATTCACCATCTGTAGACATAGTTAGCGTACAGCTGTACAAGTCTACCTTACTCACTACCCTAGGTGAAGGAGAACAGTAAGGGGCTCAGAAGGCACCATTTCCAACATTCACCATCTGTAGACACAGTTAGCGCACATCTGACCATGTCTCCCTTACTTTCTACCCTTGAAGAACAAGAACTGTAAGGAGCCTCAGAAGGCACCATTTCCAACAATCACCATCCGTAGACAGAGTTAGCACACATCTGACCATGTCTCCCTTACTTTCTACCCTTGATGAACAAGAACTGTAAGGAGCCTCAGAAAGCACCACTTCCAACATTCACCATCTGTAGACATAGTTAGCGTACAGCTGTACACGTCTACCTTACTCACTACCCTAGGTGAAGGAGAACAGTAAGGAGCTCAGAAGGCACCATTTCCAACATTCACCATCTGTAGACACAGTTAGCGCACATCTGACTATGTCTCCCTTACTTTCTACCCTTGATGAACAAGAACTGTAAGGAGCCTCAGAAAGCACCATTTCCAACATTCACCATCTGTAGACACACTTAGCGCACATCTGACCATGTCTCCCTTACTTTCTACCCTTGATGAACAAGAACTGTAAGGAGCCTCAGAAAGCACCATTTCCAACATTCACCATCTGTAGACACAGTTAGCGCACATCTGACCATGTCTCCCTTACTTTCTACCCTTGATGAACAAGAACTGTAAGGAGCCTCAGAAAGCACCATTTCCAACATTCACCATCTGTAGACATAGTTAGCGTACAGCTGTACACGTCTACCTTACTCACTACCCCAGGTGAAGGAGAACAGTAAGGAGCTCAGAAGGCACCATTTCCAACATTCACCATCTGTAGACACAGTTAGTGCATATCTGACCATGTCTCATTTACTATCTACCCTTGATGAACAAGAACTGTAAGGAGCCTCAGAAAGCACCATTTCCAACATTCACCATCTGTCGACATAGTTAGCGTACAGCTGTACACGTCTACCTTACTCACTACCCTAGGTGAAGGAGAACAGTAAGGAGCTCAGAAGGCACCATTTCCAACATTCACCTTCTGTAGACACAGTTAGCGCACATCTGACCATGTCTCCTTTACTTTCTACCCTTGATGAACAACAACTGTAAGGAGCCTCAGAAAGCACCATTTCCAACATTCACCATCTGTAGACACAGTTAGCGCACATCTGACAATGTCTCCCTTACTTGCTACCCTTGATGAACAACAACTGTAAGGAGCCTCAGAAAGCACCATTTCCAACTTTCACCATCTGTAGACGTAATTAGCGTACAGCTGTACGCATCTACCTTACTCACTAACCTAGGTGAAGGAGAACAGTAAGGAGGTCAGAAGGCACCATTTCCAACATTCACCTTCTGTAGACACAGTTAGCGCACATCTGACCATGTCTCCCTTACTTTCTACCCTTGATGAACAAGAACTGTAAGGAGCCTCAGAAAGCACCATTTCCAACATTCACCATCTGTAGACACAGTTAGCGCACATCTGACCATGTCTCTCTTACTTTCTACCCTTGATGAACAAGAACTGTAAGGAGCCTCAGAAAGCACCATTTCCAACATTCACCATCTGTAGACACAGTTAGCGCACATCTGACCATGTCTCCCTTACTTCCTACCCTTGATGAACACGAACGGTAAGGAGCCTCAGAAAGCACCATTTCCAACATTCACCATCTGTAGACATAGTTAGCGTACAGCTTTACACATCTACCTTACTCACTACCCTAGATGAAGGAGAACAGTAAGGAGCTCAGAAGGCACCATTTCCAACATTCACCATCTGTAGACACACTTAGCGCACATCTGACCATGTCTCCCATACTTTCTACCCTTGATGAACAATAACTGTAAGGAGCCTCAGAAGGCACCATTTCCAACATTCACCATCTGTAGACACTGTTAGCGCACATCTGACCATGTCTCCCTTACTTTCTACCCTTGATGAACAAGAACTGTAAGGAGCCTCAGAAAGCACCATTTCCAACATTCACCATCTGTAGACACAGTTAGCGCACATCTGACCATGTCTCCCTTACTTTCTACCCTTGATGAACAAGAACTGTAAGGAGCCTCAGAAAGCACCATTTCCAACATTCACCATCTGTAGACATAGTTAGTGTACAGCTGTACACATCTACCTTACTCACTACCCTAGATGAAGGAGAACAGTAAGGAGCTCAGAAGGCACCATTTCCAGCATTCACCATCTGTAGACACACTTAGCGCACATCTGACCATGTCTCCCATACTTTCTACCCTTGATGAACAAGTACTGTAAGGAGCCTCAGAAGGCACCATTTCCAACATTCACTATCTGTAGACACAGTTAGCGCCCATCTGACCATGTCTCCCTTACTTTCTACCCTTGATGAACAAGAACTGTAAGGAGCCTCAGAAAGCACCATTTCCAACATTCACCATCTGTAGACACAGTTAGCGCACATCTGACCATGTCTCCCTTACTTTCTACCCTTGATGAACAAGAACTGTAAGGAGCCTCAGAAAGCACCATTTCCATTATTCACCATCTGTAGACATAGTTAGCGTACAGCTGTACACGTCTAACTTACTCACTACCCTAGGTGAAGGAGAACAGTAAGGAGCTCAGAAAGCACCATTTCCTACATTCACCATAAGTAGACACAGTTAGCGCACATCTGACCATGTCTCCCTTACTTTCTACCCTTGATGAACAAGAACTGTAAGGAGCATAAGAAAGAACCATTTCCAACATTCATCATCTGTAGACACAGTTAGCGCACATCTGACCATGTCTCCCGTACTTTCTACCCTTGATGAACAGGAACTGTAAGGAGCCTCAGAAAGCACCATTTCCAACATTCACCATCTGTAGACATAGTTAGCGTACAGCTGTACATGTCTACCTTACTCCCTACCCTAGGTGAAGAAGAAGAGTAAGGAGCTCAGAAGGCACCATTTCCAACATTCACCATCTGTAGACACAGTTAGCGCACATCTGACCATGTCTCCCTTACCTTCTACCCTTGATGAACAAGAACTGTAAGGAGCCTCAGAAAGCACCATTTCCAACATTCACCATCTGTAGACACAGTTAGCGCACATCTGACCATGTCTCCCTTACTTTCTACCCTTGATGAACAAGAACTGTAAGGAGCCTCAGAATGCACCATTTCCAACATTCACCATCTGTAGACATAGTTAGCGTACAGCTGTACACGTCTACCTTACTCACTACCCTAGGTGACGGAGAACAGTAAGGAGCTCAGAAGGCACCATTTCCAATATTCACCATCTGTAGACATAGTTAGCGAACAGCTGTACATGTCTCCCTTACTTTCTACCCTCGGTGAAGGAGAACTGTTGGGAGCTGCAGAAAGCTCCATTTCCTATATTCACTATCTTTAGACATAGTTAGCGCACACCTGATCGTTCCTCCCTTACTTTCTACGCTTGATGAAGGAGAGCTGTAAGGAGCCTCAGAGAGCATCATTTCCAACATTCACCATCTGTAGACATTACTAGCGCACAGCTGCACATGTCTCCATTCCTTTCCACCCTAGGTGAAGGAGATCTGTAAGGATCTGCAGAAAACACAATTTCCAACTTTCGACATCCCTTGGCAGAGTTAGCGTATACCTGTACATGAATCCCTTACTTGCTACCCTAGGTGAAGGAGATCTGTAAGGCGCTGCAGAAAGCACCATTTCGAATATTCATCATCTCTAGACATAGATAGCTCACACCAGTACATGTCTCACTTACTTTCTACCCTTGATGAAGAAGAACTGTAAGGAGCCTCAGAAAGCACCATTTCCAACATTCACCATCTGTACACATAGTTAGCGTACAGCTGTGCACGTCTACCTTACTCACTACCCTAGGTGAAGGAGAACAGTAAGGAGCTCAGAAGGCACCATTTCCAACATTCACTATCTGTAGACACAGTTAGCGCACATCTGACTATGTCTCCCTTACCTTCTACCCATGATGAACAAGAACTGTAAGGAGCCTCAGAAAGCACCATTTCCAACATTCACCATCTGTAGACACAGTTAGCGCACATCTGACCATGTCTCCCTTACTTTCTACCCTTGATGAACAAGAACTGTAAGGAGCCTCAGAAAGCACCATTTCCTACATTCACCATCTGTAGACATAGTTAGCGTACAGCTGTATACGTCTACCTTACTCACTACCCTAGGTGAAGGAGAACAGTAAGGAGCTCAGAAGGCACCATTTCTAATATTCACCATCTGTAGACATGGTTAGCGAACAGCTGTACATGTCTCCCTTACTTTCTACCCTCGGTGAAGGAGAACTGTAGGGAGCTGCAGAAAGCTCCATTTCCTATATTCACTATCTTTAGACATAGTTAGCGCACACCTGATCTTTCCTCCCTTACTTTCTACGCTTGATGAAGGAGAGCTGTAAGGAGCCTCAGAAAGCACCATTTCCAACATTCACAATCTGTAGACATAGTTAGCGCACACCAGTACATGTCACCCTTACTATCTACCCTAGGTGAAGGAGAACTGTAAGGATCTGCAGAAAACACAATTTCCAACTTTCGACATCTCTTGGCAGAGTTAGCGTATACCTGTACATGAATCCCTTACTTTCTACCCTAGGTGAAGGAGAACTGTAAGGCGCTGCAGAAAGCACCATTTCGAAAATTCATCATCTCTAGACATAGATAGCTCACACCAGTACATGTCTCACTTACTTTCTACCCTTGATGAAGAAGAACTGTGAGGAGCTGCAGAAAGCACCATTTTCAACATTCACGTTCTGTGGACATAGTTAGTGCACAGCTGTACATGACTCCCTTTGCTTTCTACCCTAGGTAAAGGAAAACAGTAAGGAGCTCCAGAAAGCACCTTTTCCAACATTCACCATCTGTTGACTTAGTCAGCGCACACTTGTACATGTGTCTCTTACTTTCTATCCTTGATGAAGAAGAACTGTAAGGAGCCTCAGAATGCACCATTTCCCACTTTCACCATCTGTAGACATAGTTAGCGCACAGCTGTGCATGTCTCACCTACTTTCTACCCTTGATGAACAAGAACTGTAAGGAGCATCAGAAAGCACCATTTCCAACATTCACCATCTGTAGACACAGTTAGCGCACATCTGACCATGTCTCCCTTACTTTCTACCCTTGATGAACAAGAACTGTAAGGAGCCTCAGAAAGCACCATTTCCAACATTCACCATCTGTAGACACAGTTAGCTCACATCTGACCATGTCTCCCTTACTTTCTACCCTTGATGAACAACAACTGTAAGGAGCCTCAGAAAGCACCATTTTCAACATTCACCATCTGTAGACACAGTTAGCGCACATCTGACCATGTCTCCCTTACTTTCTACCCTTGATGAACAACAACTGTATGGAGCCTCAGAAAGCACCATTTCCGACATTCACCATCTGTAGACATTAGTTAGCGTACAGCTGTACACGTCTACCTTACTCACTACCCTAGGTGAAGGAGAACAGTAAGGAGCTCAGAAGGCACCATTTCCAACATTCACCATCTGTAGACACAGTTAGCACACATCTGACCATGTCTCCCTTACTTTCTACCCTTGATGAACAAGAACTGTAAGGAGCCTCAGAAAGCACCATTTCCAACATTCACCATCTGTAGACACAGTTAGCGCACATCTGACCATGTCTCCCTTACTTTCTACCCTTGATGAACAAGAACTGTAAGGAGCCTCAGAAAGCACCATTTACAACATTCACCATCTGTAGACACAGTTAGCGCACATCTGACCATGTCTCCCTTACTTTCTACCCTTGATGAACAAGAACTGTAAGGAGCCTCAGAAAGCACCATTTCCAACATTCACTATCTGTAGACATAGTTAGCGTACAGCTTTACACGTCTACCTTACTCACTACCCTAGGTGAAGGAGAACAGTAAGGAGCTCAGAAGGCACCATTTCCAACATTCACCTTCTGTAGACACAGTTAGCGCACATCTGACCATGTCTCCCTTACTTTCTACCCTTGATGAACAAGAACTGTAAGGAGCCTCAGAAAGCACCATTTCCTACATTCACCATCTGTAGACACAGTTAGCTCACATCTGACCATGTTTCCCTTACTTTCTACCCTTGACGAACAACAACTGTAAGGAGCCTCAGAAAGCACCATTTCCAACATTCACCATCTGTAGACACAGTTAGCGCACATCTGACCATGTCTCCCTTACTTTCTACCCTTGATGAACAAGAACTGCAAGGAGCCTCAGAAAGCACCATTTCCAACATTCACCATCTGTAGACATATTAGCGTACAGCTGTACACGTCAACCTTACTCACTACCCTAGGTGAAGGAGAACAGTAAGGAGCTCAGAAGGCACCATTTCCAACATTCACCATCTGTAGACACAGTTAGCGCACATCTGACCATGTCTCCCTTACTTTCTACACTTGATGAACAAGAACTGTAAGGAGCCTCAGAAAGCACCATTTCCAACATTCACCATCTGTAGACACAGTTAGCGCACATCTGACCATGTCTCCCTTACTTTCTACCCTTGATGAACAAGAACTGTAAGGAGCCTCAGAAAGCACCATTTCCAACATTCACCATCTGTAGACACAGTTAGCGCACATCTGACCATGTCTCCCTTACTTTCTACCCTTGATGAACAAGAACTGTAAGGAGCCTGAGAAAGCATCATTTCCAACATTCACCATCTGTAGACGTAGTTAGCGTACAGCTGTACACGTCTACCTTACTCACTACCCTAGGTGAAGGAGAACAGTAAGGAGCTCAGAAGGCACCATTTCCAACATTCACCATCTGTAGACACAGTTAGCGCTCATCTGACAATGTCTCCCTTACTTTCTACCCTTGATGAACGAGAACTGTAAGGAGCCTCAGAAGGCACCATTTCCAACATTCACCATCTGTAGACACAGTTAGAGCACATCTGACCATGTCTCCCGTACTTTCTACCCTTGATGAACAAGAACTGTAAGGAGCCTCAGAAAGCACCATTTCCAACATTCACCATCTGTAGACATAGTTAGCGTACAGCTGTACATGTCTACCGTACTCACTACCCTAGGTGAAGGAGAACAGTAAGGAGCTCAGAAGGCACCATTTCCAACATTCACCATCTGTAGACACAGTTAGCGCACATCTGACTATGTCCCCCTTACCTTCTACCCATGATGAACAAGAACTGTAAGGAGCATCAGAAAGCACCATTTCCAACATTCACCATCTGTAGACACAGTTAGCGCACATCTGACCATGTCTCCCTTACTTTCTACCCTTGATGAACAAGAACTGTAAGGAGCCTCAGAAAGCACCATTTCCTACATTCACCATCTGTAGACATAGTTAGCGTACAGCTGTATACGTCTACCTTACTCACTACCCTAGGTGAAGGAGAACAGTAAGGAGCTCAGAAGGCACCAGTTCCAATATTCACCATCTGTAGACATAGTTAGCGAACAGCTGTACATGTCTCCCTTACTTTCTACCCTCGGTGAAGGAGAACCGTAGGGAGCTGCAGAAAGCTCCATTTCCTATATTCACTATCTTTAGACATAGTTAGCGCACACCTGATCTTTCCTCCCTTACTTTCTACGCTTGATGAAGGAGAGCTGTAAGGAGCCTCAGAAAGCACCATTTCCAACATTCACAATCTGTAGACATAGTTAGCGCACACCAGTACATGTCACCCTTACTATCTACCCTAGGTGAAGGAGAACTGTAAGGATCTGCAGAAAACACAATTTCCAACTTTCGACATCTCTTGGCAGAGTTAGCGTATACCTGTACATGAATCCCTTACTTTCTACCCTAGGTGAAGGAGAACTGTAAGGCGCTGCAGAAAGCACCATTTCGAAAATTCATCATCTCTAGACATAGATAGCTCACACCAGTACATGTCTCACTTACTTTCTACCCTTGATGAAGAAGAACTGTGAGGAGCTGCAGAAAGCACCATTTTCAACATTCACGTTCTGTGGACATAGTTAGTGCACAGCTGTACATGACTCCCTTTGCTTTCTACCCTAGGTAAAGGAAAACAGTAAGGAGCTCCAGAAAGCACCTTTTCCAACATTCACCATCTGTTGACTTAGTCAGCGCACACTTGTACATGTGTCTCTTACTTTCTATCCTTGATGAAGAAGAACTGTAAGGAGCCTCAGAATGCACCATTTCCCACTTTCACCATCTGTAGACATAGTTAGCGCACAGCTGTGCATGTCTCACTTACTTTCTACCCTTGATGAACAAGAACTGTAAGGAGCATCAGAAAGCACCATTTCCAACATTCACCATCTGTAGACACAGTTAGCGCACATCTGACCATGTCTCCCTTACTTTCTACCCTTGATGAACAAGAACTGTAAGGAGCCTCAGAAAGCACCATTTCCAACATTCACCATCTGTAGACACAGTTAGCTCACATCTGACCATGTCTCCCTTACTTTCTACCCTTGATGAACAACAACTGTAAGGAGCCTCAGAAAGCACCATTTTCAACATTCACCATCTGTAGACACAGTTAGCGCACATCTGACCATGTCTCCCTTACTTTCTACCCTTGATGAACAACAACTGTATGGAGCCTCAGAAAGCACCATTTCCGACATTCACCATCTGTAGACATTAGTTAGCGTACAGCTGTACACGTCTACCTTACTCACTACCCTAGGTGAAGGAGAACAGTAAGGAGCTCAGAAGGCACCATTTCCAACATTCACCATCTGTAGACACAGTTAGCGCACATCTGACCATGTCTCCCTTACTTTCTACACTTGATGAACAAGAACTGTAAGGAGCCTCAGAAAGCACCATTTCCAACATTCACCATCTGTAGACACAGTTAGCGCACATCTGACCATGTCTCCCTTACTTTCTACCCTTGATGAACAAGAACTGTAAGGAGCCTCAGAAAGCACCATTTCCAACATTCACCATCTGTAGACACAGTTAGCGCACATCTGACCATGTCTCCCTTACTTTCTACCCTTGATGAACAAGAACTGTAAGGAGCCTGAGAAAGCATCATTTCCAACATTCACCATCTGTAGACGTAGTTAGCGTACAGCTGTACACGTCTACCTTACTCACTACCCTAGGTGAAGGAGAACAGTAAGGAGCTCAGAAGGCACCATTTCCAACATTCACCTTCTGTAGACACAGTTAGCGCACATCTGACCATGTCTCCCTTACTTTCTACCCTTGATGAACAAGAACTGTAAGGAGCCTCAGAAAGCACCATTTACAACATTCACCATCTGTAGACACAGTTAGCGCACATCTGACCATGTCTCCCTTACTTTCTACCCTTGATGAACAAGAACTGTAAGGAGCCTCAGAAAGCACCATTTCCAACATTCACTATCTGTAGACATAGTTAGCGTACAGCTTTACACGTCTACCTTACTCACTACCCTAGGTGAAGGAGAACAGTAAGGAGCTCAGAAGGCACCATTTCCAACATTCACCTTCTGTAGACACAGTTAGCGCACATCTGACCATGTCTCCCTTACTTTCTACCCTTGATGAACAAGAACTGTAAGGAGCCTCAGAAAGCACCATTTCCTACATTCACCATCTGTAGACACAGTTAGCTCACATCTGACCATGTCTCCCTTACTTTCTACCCTTGATGAACAACAACTGTAAGGAGCCTCAGAAAGCACCATTTCCAACATTCACCATCTGTAGACACAGTTAGCGCACATCTGACCATGTCTCCCTTACTTTCTACCCTTGATGAACAAGAACTGTAAGGAGCCTGAGAAAGCATCATTTCCAACATTCACCATCTGTAGACGTAGTTAGCGTACAGCTGTACACGTCTACCTTACTCACTACCCTAGGTGAAGGAGAACAGTAAGGAGCTCAGAAGGCACCATTTCCAACATTCACCTTCTGTAGACACAGTTAGCGCACATCTGACCATGTCTCCCTTACTTTCTACCCTTGATGAACAAGAACTGTAAGGAGCCTCAGAAAGCACCATTTCCAACATTCACCATCTGTAGACACAGTTAGCGCACATCTGACCATGTCTCCCTTACTTTCTACCCTTGATGAACAAGAACTGTAAGGAGCCTCAGAAAGCACCATTTCCAACATTCACCATCTGTAGACACAGTTAGCGCACATCTGACCATGTCTCCCTTACTTTCTACCCTTGATGAACAAGAACTGTAAGGAGCCTCAGAAAGCACCATTTCCAACATTCACCATCTGTAGACTTAGTTAGCGTACAGCTGTACAAGTCTACCTTACTCACTACCCTAGGTGAAGGAGAACAGTAAGGGGCTCAGAAGGCACCATTTCCAACATTCACCATCTGTAGACACAGTTAGCGCACATCTGACCATGTCTCCCTTACTTTCTACCCTTGAAGAACAAGAACTGTAAGGAGCCTCAGAAGGCACCATTTCCAACAATCACCATCTGTAGACAGAGTTAGCACACATCTGACCATGTCTCCCTTACTTTCTACCCTTGATGAACAAGAACTGTAAGGAGCCTCAGAAAGCACCACTTCCAACATTCACCATCTGTATACATAGTTAGCGTACAGCTGTACACGTCTACCTTACTCACTACCCTAGGTGAAGGAGAACAGTAAGGAGCTCAGAAGGCACCATTTCCAACATTCACCATCTGTAGACACAGTTAGCGCACATCTGACTATGTCTCCCTTACTTTCTACCCTTGATGAACAAGAACTGTAAGGAGCCTCAGAAAGCACCATTTCCAACATTCACCATCTGTAGACACAGTTAGCGCACATCTGACCATGTCTCCCTTACTTTCTACCCTTGATGAACAAGAACTGTAAGGAGCCTCAGAAAGCACCATTTCCAACATTCACCATCTGTAGACACAGTTAGCGCACATCTGACCATGTGTCCCTTACTTTCTACCCTTGATGAACAAGAACTGTAAGGAGCCTCAGAAAGCACCATTTCCAACATTCACCATCTGTAGACATAGTTAGCGTACAGCTGTACACGTCTACCTTACTCACTACCCCAGGTGAAGGAGAACAGTAAGGAGCTCAGAAGGCACCATTTCCAACATTCACCATCTGTAGACACAGTTAGTGCACATCTGACCATGTCTCATTTACTTTCTACCCTTGATGAACAAGAACTGTAAGGAGCCTCAGAAAGCATCATTTCCAACATTCACCATCTGTCGACATAGTTAGCGTACAGCTGTACACGTCTACCTTACTCACTACCCTAGGTGAAGGAGAACAGTAAGGAGCTCAGAAGGCACCATTTCCAACATTCACCTTCTGTAGACACAGTTAGCGCACATCTGACCATGTCTCCTTTACTTTCTACCCTTGATGAACAACAACTGTAAGGAGCCTCAGAAAGCACCATTTCCAACATTCACCATCTGTAGACACAGTTAGCGCACATCTGACAATGTCTCCCTTACTTTCTACCCTTGATGAACAACAACTGTAAGGAGCCTCAGAAAGCACCATTTCCAACTTTCACCATCTGTAGACGTAGTTAGCTTACAGCTGTACGCATCTACCTTACTCACTAACCTAGGTGAAGGAGAACAGTAAGGAGGTCAGAAGGCACCATTTCCAACATTCACCTTCTGTAGACACAGTTAGCGCACATCTGACCATGTCACCCTTACTTTCTACCCTTGATGAACAAGAACTGTAAGGAGCCTCAGAAAGCACCATTTCCAACATTCACCATCTGTAGACACAGTTAGCGCACATCTGACCATGTCACCCTTACTTTCTACCCTTGATGAACAAGAACTGCAAGGAGCCTCAGAAAGCACCATTTCCAACATTCACCATCTGTAGACATATTAGCGTACAGCTGTACACGTCTACCTTACTCATTACCCTAGGTGAAGGAGAACAGTTAGGAGCTCAGAAGGCACCATTTCCAACATTCACCTTCTGTAGACACAGTTAGCGCACATCTGACCATGTCTCCCTTACTTTCTACCCTTGATGAACAAGAACTGTAAGGAGCCTCAGAAAGCACCGTTTCCAACATTCACCATCTGTAGACACAGTTAGCGCACATCTGACCATGTCTCCCTTACTTTCTACCCTTGATGAACAAGAACTGTAAGGAGCCTCAGAAAGCACCATTTTCAACATTCACCATCTGTAGACACAGTTAGCGCACATCTGACCATGTCTCCCTTACTTTCTACCCTTGATGAACAAGAACTGTAAGGAGTCTCAGAAAGCACCATTTCCAACATTCACCATTTGTAGACACAGTTAGCGCACATCTGACCATGTCTCCCTTACTTTCTACCCTTGATGAACAAGAACTGTAAGGAGCCTCAGAAAGCACCATTTCCAACATTCACCATCTGTAGACACAGTTAGCGCACATCTGACCATGTCTCCCTTACTTTCTACCCTTGATGAACAAGAACTGTAAGGAGCCTCAGAAAGCACCATTTCCAACATTCACCATCTGTAGACACAGTTAGCGCACATCTGACCATGTCTCCCTTACTTTCTACCCTTGATGAACAAGAACTGTAAGGAGCCTCAGAAAGCAACATTTCCAACATTCACCATCTGTAGACACAGTTAGCGCACATCTGACCATGTCTCCCATACTTTCTACCCTTGATGAACAAGAACTGTAAGGAGCCTCAGAAAGCACCATTTCCAACATTCACCATCTGTAGACACAGTTAGCGCACATCTGACCATGTCTCCCTTACTTTCTACCCTTGATGAACAAGAACTGTAAGGAGCCTCAGAAAGCACCATTTCCAACATTCACCATCTGTAGACATAGTTAGCGTACAGCTGTACACGTCTACCTTACTCACTACCCTAGGTGAAGGAGAACAGTAAGGAGCTCAGAAGGCACCATTTCCAACATTCACCATATGTAGACACAGTTAGCGCACATCTGACCTTGTCTCCCTTACTTTCTACCCTTGATGAACAAGAACTGTAAGGAGCCTCAGAAAGCACCATTTCCAACATTCACCATCTGTAGACACAGTTAGCGCACATCTGACCATGTCTCCCTTACTTTCTACCCTTGATGAACAAGAACTGTAAGGAGCCTCAGAAAGCACCATTTCCAACATTCACCATCTGTAGACATAGTTAGCGTACAGCTGTACACGTCTACCTTACTCACTACCCTAGATGAAGGAGAACAGTGAGGAGCTCAGAAGGCACCATTTCCAACATTCACCATATGTAGACACAGTTAGCGCACATCTGACCTTGTCTCCCTTACTTTCTACCCTTGATGAACAAGAACTGTAAGGAGTCTCAGAAAGCACCATTTCCAACATTCACCATCTGTAGACACAGTTAGCGCACATCTGACCATGTCTCCCTTACTTTCTACCCTTGATGAACAAGAACTGTAAGGAGCCTCAGAAAGCACCATTTCCAACATTCACCATCTGTAGACACAGTTAGCGCACATCTGACCATGTCTCCCTTACTTTCTACCCTTGATGAACAAGAACTGTAAGGAGCCTCAGAAAGCACCATTTCCAACATTCACCATCTGTAGACACAGTTAGCGCACATCTGACCATGTCTCCCTTACTTTCTACCCTTGATGAACAACAACTGTAAGGAGCCTCAGAAAGCACCATTTCCAACTTTCACCATCTGTAGACGTAGTTAGCGTACAGCTGTACACATCTACCTTACTCACTAACCTAGGTGAAGGAGAACAGTAAGGAGCTCAGAAGGCACCATTTCCAACATTCACCTTCTGTAGACACAGTTAGCGCACATCTGACCATGTCTCCCTTACTTTCTACCCTTGATGAACAAGAACTATAAGGAGCCTCAGAAAGCACCATTTCCAACATTCACCATCTGTAGACACAGTTAGCGCACATCTGACCATGTCTCCCTTACTTTCTACCCTTGATGAACAAGAACTGTAAGGAGCCTCAGAAAGCACCATTTCCAACATTCACCATCTGTAGACACAGTTAGCGCACATCTGACCACGTCTCCCTTACTTTCTACCCTTGATGAACAAGAACTGTAAGGAGCCTCAGAAAGCATCATTTCCAACATTCACCATCTGTAGACACAGTTAGCGCACATCTGACCATGTCTCCCTTACTTTCTACCCTTGATGAACAAGAACTGTAAGGAGCCTCAGAAAGCACCATTTCCAACATTCACCATCTGTAGACATTGTTAGCGTACAGCTGTACACGTCTACCTTACTCACTACCCTAGGTGAAGGAGAACAGTAAGGAGCTCAGAAGGCACCATTTCCAACATTCACCATATGTAGACACAGTTAGCGCACATCTGACCTTGTCTCCCTTACTTTCTACCCTTGATGAACAAGAACTGTAAGGAGCCTCAGAAAGCACCATTTCTAACATTCACCATCTGTAGACACAGTTAGCGCACATCTGACCATGTCTCCCTTACTTTCTACCCTTGATGAACAAGAACTGTAAAGAGCCTCAGAAAGCACCATTTCCAACATTCACCATCTGTAGACACAGTTAGCGCACATCTGACCATGTCTCCCTTACTTTCTACCCTTGATGAACAAGAACTGTAAGGAGCCTCAGAAAGCACCATTTCCAACATTCCCCATCTGTAGACATAGTTAGCGTACAGCTGTACAAGTCTACCATACTCACTACCCTAGGTGAAGGAGAACAGTAAGGAGCTCAGAAGGCACCATTTCCAACATTCACCATCTGTAGACACAGTTAGCGCACATCTGACCATGTCTCCCTTACTTTCTACCCTTGAACAACAAGAACTGTAAGGAGCCTCACAAGGCACCATTTCCAACATTCACCATCTGTAGACACAGTTAGCGCACATCTGACCATGTCTCCCTTACTTTCTACCCTTGATGAACAAGAACTGTAAGGAGGCTCAGAAAGCACCATTTCCAACATTCACCATCTGTAGACATAGTTAGCGTACAGCTGTACACGTCTACCTTACTCACTACCCTAGGTGAAGGAGAACAGTAAGGAGCTCAGAAGGCACCATTTCCAACATTCACCATCTGTAGACACAGTTAGCGCACATCTGACCATGTCTCCCTTACTTTCTACCCTTGATGAACAAGAACTGTAAGGAGCCTCAGAAAGCACCATTTCCAACATTAACCATCTGTAGACACAGTTAGCGCACATCTGACCATGTCTCCCTTACTTTCTACCCTTGATGAACAAGAACTGTAAGGAGCCTCAGAAAGCACCATTTCCAACATTCACCATCTGTAGACACAGTTAGCGCACATCTGACAATGTCTCCCTTACTTTCTACCCTTGATGAACAAGAACTGTAAGGAGCCTCAGAAAGCACCATTTCCAACATTCACCATCTGTAGACATAGTTAGCGTACAGCTGTTTAAGGAGCTCAGAAGGCACCATTTCCAACATTCACCATATGTAGACACAGTTAGCGCACATCTGACCTTGTCTCCCTTACTTTCTACCTGTGATGAACAAGAACTCTAAGGAGCCAGGGAAAGCACCATTTCCAACATTCACCATCTGTAGACACAGTTAGCGCACATCTGACCATGTCTCCCTTACTTTCTACCCTTGATGAACAAGAACTGTAAGGAGCCTCAGAAAGCACCATTTCCAACATTCACCATCTGTAGACACAGTTAGCGCACATCTGACCATGTCTCCCCTTACTTTCTCCCCTTGATGAACAAGAACTGTAAGGAGCCTCAGAAAGCACCATTTCCAACATTCACCATCTGTAGACACAGTTAGCGCACATCTGACCATGTCTCCCCTTACTTTCTCCCCTTGATGAACAAGAACTGTAAGGAGCCTCAGAAAGCACCATTTCCAACATTCACCATCTGTAGGCACAGTTAGCGCACATCTGACCATGTCTCCCTTACTTTCTACCCTTGATGAACAAGAACTGTAAAGAGCCTCAGAAAGCACCATTTCCAACATTCACCATCTGTAGACACAGTTAGCGCACATCTGACCATGTCTCCCTTACTTTCTACCCTTGAACAACAAGAACTGTAAGGAGCCTCAGAAGGCACCATTTCCCACATTCACCATCTGTAGACACAGTTAGCGCACATCTGACCATGTCTCCCTTACTTTCTACCCTTGATGAACAAGAACTGTAAGGAGGCTCAGAAAGCACCATTTCCAACATTCACCATCTGTAGACATAGTTAGCGTACAGCTGTACACGTCTACCTTACTCACTACCCTAGGTGAAGGAGAACAGTAAGGAGCTCAGAAGGCACCATTTCCAACATTCACCATCTGTAGACACAGTTAGCGCACATCTGACCATGTCTCCCTTACTTTCTACCCTTGATGAACAAGAACTGTAAGGAGCCTCAGAAAGGACCATTTCCAACATTAACCATCTGTAGACACAGTTAGCGCACATCTGACCATGTCTCCCTTACTTTCTACCCTTGATGAACAAGAACTGTAAGGAGCCTCAGAAAGCACCATTTCCAACATTCACCATCTGTAGACACAGTTAGCGCACATCTGACCATGTCTCCCTTACTTTCTACCCTTGATGAACAAGAACTGTAAGGAGCCTCAGAAAGCACCATTTCCAACATTCACCATCTGTAGACATAGTTAGCGTACAGCTGTTTAAGGAGCTCAGAAGGCACCATTTCCAACATTCACCATCTGTAGACACAGTTAGCGCACATCTGACCATGTCTCCCTTACTTTCTACCTTTGATGAACAAGAACTCTAAGGAGCCAGGGAAAGCACCATTTCCAACATTCACCATCTGTAGACACAGTTAGCGCACATCTGACCATGTCTACCTTACTTTCTACCCTTGATGAACAAGAACTGTAAGGAGCCTCAGAAAGCACCATTTCCAACATTCACCATCTGTAGACATAGTTAGCGTACAGCTGTACACGTCTACCTTACTCACTACCCTAGGTGAAGGTGAACAGTAAGGAGCTCAGAAGGCACCATTTCCAACATTCACCATCTGTAGTTACAGTTAGTGCACATCTGACCATGTCTCATTTACTTTCTACCCTTGATGAACAAGAACTGTAAGGGCCTCAGAAAGCACCATTTCCTACATTCACCAACTGTAGACATAGTTAGCGCAAACCTGTACATGTCTCCCTTACTTTCTACCCTAGGTGAAGGAGAACTGTATGGAGCCTCAGAATGCATCATTACCAACATTCACCATCTGTAGACATAAATAGCGCACACTTGTACATGTCCATCCTTACTTTCTACACTTGATGAAGAAGAAATTAAGAAGAAATTAAGAAGCTGCAGAAAGCACCATTTCCCACAATCACTATCCGTAGACATAGCTAGCACACAGCTGTACATGACTACCTTTCTGTCTACCCTAGACGAAGTAGAACTGTAAGGAGCTGCAGAAATCACCATTTACAACATTCACCATCTCCAGTCATAGTTAGCGCACACCTGTATATGTCTCCCTTACATTCTACCCTTGATGAAGAAGAACTGTAAGGAGCTGCAGAAATTACCATTTCCAACATTCATGATCTCTAGACATAGATAGCGCACACCTGAACATGTCTCCCTTACCTTCTACCCTTGATGAAGGAGAACTGTAAGGAGCCTCAGAAAGCACCATTTCCAACATTCAGCATCTGTAGACATAGTTAGCGCACAGCTGTGCATGTCTCCCTTACTTTCTACCCTAGGTGATGGAGAACTGTAAGGAGCTGCAGAAAGCACCATTTCCAACATTCACAATCTGTAGACATAATTAGCGCACAGCTGTACACGTCTCCCTTACTTTTTACACTAGGTGAAGGAGAACTTTAAGGAGCTGCGGAAAGCACCACTTCCAACATTCACCATCTGCAGTTATGGTTGATGACAGCTTTATATATCTCCCTTACTTGCCACCCTTGGGAAAGAGAACTGTAAGGAGATGCAGAAAACACCATTTCCAACATTCACCATCTGTAGACATAGTTAGCGCACAGCTGTACGTGTCTCCCTTACTTTCTACCCTATGTGAAGGAGAACTGTACGGAGCATCAGAAAGCATCATTTCCGACACTCACCAGCTCCAGTCATAGTTAGCGCACTCCTTTGTGTGTCTCCCATACATTCTACCCTTGATGAAGAAGAACTGTAAGAAGCTGCAGAAAGCAACATTTCCAACATTCTCCACCTCTAGTCATAGATGGTGCCCACCTGAACATGTCTCACTTACAATCTACCCTTGGTGAAGAAGAACTGGAACGATCCCCATAAAGCACCATTTCCAACATTCCCCATCAGTAGACATAGTTAGCGCCCGGCTGTACATGTCTACCTTACTGTCTACCCAAGATGAAGGAGAACTGTAAGGAGCTGCTGAAAACACCATTACCTACATTCGCCATCTTTAGACATAGTTAGCGCACACCTGACCTTGCCTACCTTACTTTCTACCCTTGATGAACAAGAACTGTAAGGAGCCTCAGAAAGCACCATTTCCAACATTCACCATCTGTAGACATTACTAGCGCACAGCTGTACATGTCTCCCTTCCTTTCTACCCTAGATGACGGAGGACCGTAAGGAGCTGCAGAAAGCACCATTTCCAACATTCATCATCTGTAGACATTACTAGCGCACAGCTGTACATGTCTCCCTTCCTTTCTACCCTAGATGAAGGAGGACCGTAAGGAGCTGGGGAAACCACCATTTCCAACATTCACCATCTGTAGACATAGTTAGCGCACATGTGACCATGTCTCCCTTACTTTCCAACCTTGATGAAGAAGAACTGTAAGGAGCCTCAGAAAGCACCATTTCCAACATTCACCATTTGTAGACATAGTTAGCGCACATCTGACCTTGTCTCCCTTACTTTCTACCCTTGATGAACAAGAACTGTAAGGAGCCTCAGAAAGCACCATTTCCTACATTCACCATCTGTAGACATAGTTAGCGTACAGCTGTACACGTCTCCCTTACTCTCTACCCCAGGTGAAGGAGAACAGTAAGGAGCTCAGAAGGCACCATTTCCAATATTCACAATCTGTAGACATAGTTAGCGCACAGCTGTACATGTCTCCCTTCCTTTCTACCCTAGGTGAAGGAGGACTGTAAGGAGCTGTGGAAAGCACCATTTCCAACATTCACTATCTGTAGACATAGTTAGCGCACACCTGATAATGCCTCCCTTACTTTCTATGCTTGATGAAGAATAACTGTAAGGAGCCTCCGAAAGCACCATTTCCAACATTCACCATCTGTAGACATTACTAGCGCACAGCTGTACATGTCTCCCGTCCTTTCTACCCTAGGGGAAGGAGGACTGTGAGGAGCTGCGGAAAGCACCATTTCCAACATTCACCATCTGTAGACATAGTTAGCGTACAGCTGTACACGTCTCCCTTACACTCTACCCCAGGTGAAGGAGAACAGTAAGGAGCTCAGAAGGCACCGTTTCCAACATTCACCATCTCTAGAGATAGTTAGCGCACAGCTGTACATGTGTCCCGTACTTTGTACCCTGGATGAAGGATAAGTGTAAGGAGCCTCAGACACCAACATTTCCAACATTCACCATCTGTAGACATAATTAGCGCCCACCTGTACATGTCTCCCTTACTTTCTACCCTAGGTGAAGGAGAACTGTATGGAGCATCAGAAAGCATCATTTCCAACATTCACCAGCTCCAGTCATAGTTAGCGCACTCCTGTATGTGTCTCCCATACATTCTACCCTTGATGAAGAAGAACTGTAAGAAGCTGCAGAAAGCAACATTTCCAACATTCACCATCTGTAGACATAGTTAGCGCACAGCTTTACATGTCTACCTTACTGTCTACTCAAGATGAAGGAGAACTGTAAGGAGCTGCAGAAAGCACCATTCCCAACATTGACCATCTCTAGACATAGTTAGCGTACACCTGTACATGTCTCCCTTACTTTGTACCCTTCATGACGAAGAACTGTTAGGAGCCTCAGAAAGCACCATTTCCAACATTCGCAATCTGTAGACATAGTGAGCGCACAGCTGTACAAGTCTCCCATACTTTCTACCCTTGATGAAGAAGAACTGTAAGAAGCTGCAGAAAGTACCATTTCCAACATTCACCATCTCTAGACATATATAGCGCACACACTTGTACATGTGTCACTTACTTTCTACCCTTGATGAAGGAGGACTGTAAGGAGCTGCAGAAAGCACCCTTTACAATAAACACCATCTGTAGACATAGTTAGCGCAAAGCTATACTTGTCTCCCTTGCTTTTT